>NC_056738.1:441844846-441857346 GCF_019279795.1 Protopterus annectens
CTACTCAGTCTCCAACAGACTCCTCAAAGGTGACCTCTATCTGGCATACAAAGCAATCTCAGACCCCGCCCTGATGGGGCTGCTGCATATCCACAAGTCAAACTCCACTCGACTAATCTGCATGCAAGACCTCAGCCTGGTTTGTAACATCAATAGGACTTGTTGGCAGAACAGATTTGTGTCCCAGATACTCCCCCTTTTGTGGAATAGACTCCCTCTCCACATAAAGCAGAGAACCTTATTAAAATATTTTTAAGCGCAACATGGATAACTGTATGGAGAACAGAAAATACACCCCTGGGATTCCCCCTATGTCCCTGCTGGACAGTTGCATAGGGTGCTGACTTGTTGGAACATGGGCTAAATTCTTGGCTATGCTTGCGAGGGCCTCAGGGCCAATAGACTAGTAACTTCCTATGATCCTATGTGTGTATATATGGTAACAGTTCACTTGGCCAAAAGTTTATTTGCTCAAACAAATGAATTGTGTAGTGCTTTTACTGAATGTTCATTTTACAGACCGTCTAAACTCATGTTTTGATGAAGTAGTTAAGTTGGTAAATGCTAGGGGAGGTCGTGGGTGTTGAGTGAGTGTTTGCAGGTTAAGATAAAAGATAGATAATGATGTAGATTTAGTTGTTTGTATGTATGCTTTTGTTTGTGTAGTGTATGTGATTGTCTTGTGTAGTTGTACTGCTGGTGAAAGGGTTTTGGAAGGTAAGGTATAGAGTTGGGGTCAGGGGTAGTGACATAGGATTAGAATGGTTTACCTTCAAATCACTGAAATGCAGATGTGCAAGTGAGCCTTACACCTAACTGAATTGTCAAAATGTAAAATGCTGTTCCTTCCAAATGATGAACATGGTAAAATTGGTTTTCGACATTTGACATTTCCTGGAGCTGAGCATGAAACCCTTTTGCCATCCGAGGAGTAGTACAGGAAGAGCAGTTCAACATTGTAGGTACGGCAAAACAAAAATCGAAATTTCCACATTGTGTGAATATCCTTTCACACAAGTGCACTCTCACGAATGCATTTCAGTGATGCGAAGGTAAACCGATTAGAACACATAAATAAGGTGGTGTAGGGGGAATAAGCCCCACTGCTCATCCTTACTCCTTTTGTAACTCTAGCCTTATCCCCAGTCCTGCCCATAACAAATAAATTTGCTGTTTTTTTTTGTTTCTGTGTGTATGAGATTTAGTGTTTCTCTAATTATAAAATGAGAATACTTGCCTTTGTTGCAATCAGCTTATGTGGGATTTGGGTATTTAATTTGTGGTCCAGCAAGGTTACATTTGAGAATTGTGTTTTTTGTTTAAGCCAGATTTTGGCTCATGCATCAAGATCTGTAACTGCACTAACATATTTTGTGTATGTGTGTGTCTGTCTGTGTGTATGGGTTCCATTCATAAGGTCAGGGTGAAATGGTCATAGTGTCAAATAACTTAGCTACTGGCATATAACATCGAAAGTAGAGAATTTCATAAAATGCCGGTAGCTACATGTGTGAGATCATGGCACAATGGTGCATATAATTAAGGTATGGGAGACTGAAGCCCTTCATGTGTGAGATGCAGGAGGGGAGCTTGCCCTGCTTCAGAAATTATGGTTAAATTCTATTTTGTGTTTCTGAGGTTTTGGGTATCAGTCTTTTGTGGACTGAACATTTGAGTGTTTGACCTTTTAATAAGAATCTGTGTTTGCATATAAAATATGTGTGTGTGTCATTCAGTCTGTCGAATATTTATTTTATCAACAGAATGTATTCATGCCCTGTTTAATCCAATGTTGTTTTCTCAGACATCTACTATATTTTAAGTAAGTGAGCTCGAGTGTATGTCAGAAAGGTAAGTGTGGGTTTGCGACAGGAAATAGCGGTGTTTGTCTAAATGTTTGCAAGTTATGCTTAGAGTAAGGGTTAGATAAAGGAATAGATTTATACACACATATAGACACAGTCACACTATTTTATTGCACAGTCCAAATTTAATTTTCGAATTAGCACAAAATACATTGTCTCGTTCTTCATCTCTGAATGTAGTATTTATGTTTGTTTTTGATGTCGTCACTTTCAGTTGTCATGGAACAACGAATGGATAATTTTTAAAAACTTTAAAAAAAGTGTTTTTAAGGCTATTAATAGCAGTAAAACTGTCTTAGTTATGAATGCAGTCCTTTTTTGATAGATATAATTCTTGTCAGTAATTGTGTGCATTTCATTTGTTCCGTCAAAGGAGAAAGAAAATCAAGATGGGATCGCTGGGGCCTTTCCAGGGGACGGAAGGATAAAGTGGCCTCCCAACCTAATATACCAGCAAGTATACTAAGTGAAGATGGTACAATAATTGGCAGGCAGTATGTGCGTAATGCATCAGGTAAGTTATGGCTCTGTGAAGAATGTTAACAGTGACAACTATAGCAATCTAACCTATTTCGGTAAAATCTAGTTTGTGCTCAGGCAAATCATATGAAAAAATGCCTCTCTGAACAAAGTTACTCCATCAAGTAATATTTGTACATGTTGGCCTCATCTTCGGTCATCCGGAGTCCATTTCTAATATAGCAAGGTAACAAATGGACATCTCTGGAATGACAAAGCAAAAATCTCTCTCCAACTAATGAAACAGCCGGTGTACAAATTCTGTAGTATGCAGCAAAAGAAGAAACACCAGCTGTACCACAGCAATGTAGTTTATTAAGATAGTAAGCGCTTTCAGGGATCCAACCCCTTCATCAGACAACAAGTGAATATACCTTACACAATTTATAGTGGAATCAATTAAGCACAATTAACTTTCCTTAAAAAAAACAGTAACATTATTCTGTTGAGCATATTAACTAAAGTAAAAAAAAACACAGAATCATAACAATTTTATGTATAAAAAATGTACAAAACACTGCATATAAAGTTATTAAAAACAGTCAACATATAACAATGTTGTGGTCACACAAAAAAAAAATAAGAACATACAAATCTATTAAAATCAACCATGATATGTGCAATAGAACTACTTCATGTATACCTATGTTTATATATGTATATATAAAAAAAAATCAAATAACCTCTAAGCCATACTCATAGGAGTATAGTCATATTGTGTGCAATACCTTAAAAATAAATATAAATATATATATAAAAAATAGATCAAATAAGCATAGAATTGCAACTGATGGCTTAGTTAATGTTTTAATGGCTGAGCTTTTAAAAAAGCTTTCAAGGACACCTTATTCAGGCCGGGGGGTTTATCAGCATTGAACAACATTATCCATTTCTGTTCCACAGCCTCGATGTCATTCACCAAATCCCTCCCTATTCTATTATCAAAATATAATAGTTCTAAAATTAGAAATTTAAATGTATGATTGGACCCTTCGTTTTTATTATGCATGTCAAGGGCACTACTCTCTTTATTATTTCTAATGTCTCTGTAGTGTTCCAATATCCTGGATATCTGGAATGTAACTTTATTGCACAATGTTTATTGCCTCATAAGGCAGTTCAAGCAAAAAATAAATCAATAAAAACATTAAGTTCACAAAAAAAGTTCTAAAGACTGTGTCAAGCTCCACATACGTTTCCATGCAAAAGTTGTAGTGGATATTTTTTCTCAGTCCTTCACCTGCTGATGACAACTAAACTGGTTCTAATTTCTTGAATGTCGTGTTTAGGAATCATCATCATTAAAGGTATATCCATGTAAACAGACAATCTGAATATCAGCAAAAGAGAGACATCATATTTAGCTGTCTTGTTATTTCCAGACAGCTATGGCTGGAATTTGTAGATATGCATTACAGTCTAGAGTAAGGCTTGTGCCACATAGTAGTAGTGATTCATTGCAGTATAAAGTATATATGAATATCCACATGGCAACACAGTACACATCTGAGAAGATAGGTATGCTCTGATGTAGAAAGCAGAACATTGCTTAAAAGCCACAAGCCAGCCACAATGGAGCATAGAAACAATTAAGCTACAGAGCAAGGGAGTGGCCACATGCCAGCTACTGTGAACCACACTAGACTTGATGGCATATGGAGGAGAAGGCTGTTGCCTTTGTGTGTGAGTTTGTGTGGTCTCGGAGTTAGCTGCTACCATATTATGAACATCTGCTGTCTGGTGTCCAGTCTCCTAAGTACATATAGGCTCCATGAAAGTGGACAAAAGAAGAATATATTACAGTAAGAAACCGGGAAACATAACAACTAAAGATACATACAAAAACGAAACTTAAAGGAAAGTGCAGGTGGGGAGCAAACAGTGCATTCTTTTTTGTAAGGATAACTACCCCATTTATATGCATATGCATGTATATCTATCTGTGTGTGTGTGTGTGTGTGTGTGTGTGTGTGTGTGTGTGTGTATGTGTATGTATATATATATATATATATATATATATATATATATATATATATATACATATATATATTTATATATATATATATATATATATATATATTATCTATATATATATATATATATATATATGAGTCTCCTTCTGTATGTCGAAAGTAGGCTTCATTGACAAACAGAAGGATGAGCCCACTTCTGCGAAAGTGCACTACATTAAAAGTTCACTTTCGCAAATGCTGATTCGATGAATCGTGTTACAGTGGGGATAAGGGAATATATCCTTTTCCCCACTGTAGTGCGATCTCGGAGTCAGTATATTTAAGTTGGGGGGTATGGGGGGGTGCAGCCCCCCACATGGGGAGTGCAGGGGGTCCTGCCCCCCTGCATAAATATGATTTAGTGCTCTTTTTTCTGTTGTTTTTTTTTTTGTTATTTTGTGTTTTGCGAAAGTACATTTTCGACAAAGTGCACTTTCACAAAAGTGAGTTTGAGGGTTTACGTTTCGATGAAACATAATTTCGATGGATCAACACATTTCCATATGTATATATACATATATATATATATATATATATATATATATATATATATATATATACATACATATACACATTTATATATATATATATCGATATATATATCGATATATATATATATATATATATATATATATATATATACACACATATCTACATATCTACACATGCATGTCTATACCTGTATCTATAGCTATATGGATATAGATATAGCTATAGATATGAGTGTATTATTAAAGCTCTAAGACAACAAATGTTGGCATTCAAAATATTGACACAAAAAATATCAAAAATGATCTCGTCAACATGCAGCTTGACATACTCCAAGAAACAACCACCATACATGCAACATTTATTAAGTTAAAAAAAAATAATAAAAACCTCATTTTAGAAGAAGGACAAGCCTCCCTGCAACCCCACAACCCCTGCTAATTATATACACTAACTCCAAGATTGGACAAATACAGTGTAATGGCATGTTCCACTACCACATGAATTGTGCAGTCTTGGACACCCGTCCCCAACTGTTTAGTCAATCATAAATGGTTGATTAAACAGCCATTGACCAAACACACATGCCACCTTTTGCAGAGAACCCATATAAATATATATAGTTAGATATATAGATATGTATATATAGATGTGTATATATAGGTCCTATTTATTTAAACAAAGGTTAGAAGTATCAAACCTGCTTGCTACAGGTATTTTATACTGAAATAACAAAATTTCGGAAAATGCCAGTAGATAGTTTTATATGATCACTGTAATGCAGAGAAGGGGATTTTGTCCTTTTCCAGTTGTAGTGGGATTTCAGGGTTGGTGTATATAAAGCGCAGTGTGAGAGGTGCAGGGTAGCTTGCCCCTCCCTCCCCCCACATAAAAGACTTACATTTTTTTTCAATTTATCAGTTTTTTCTTTGTCGATCTTGTGAGATTGGCCTGTTGAAATTCAAACATTTTTTTTAGTATTTAGATCTATATATATATATATATATATATATATAGGGATCTAGGACTACAGCATGAAATTACGTTTCCACGAAACGCAAATGACCGAACACAATTTAGCGAAAGTGCTTTTCAGTGAAAAGCACTTTCGCTAAAGTGTGCAAAAAAAATTAAAAATAAAAAAATTGAACCCCCCCCACATTACTCACATTTACGTGGGGGGGGGGCAAGTCCCCCTGCACCCCCTCACCCCCTACTTTTATATTCTCACTCTGAGATCGCACTACAGTGGGAAAAAGGGAATATTCCCTTATCCTCACTGTGCTACAATCTCAGCAACAGCCATTTCCCCATGTTTTGTCCTTTTTTTAGCACACTTTCACGAAAGTGCTTTTTTGATGAAAAGCACTTTTGCGAAAGTGTGCTCCTCCATTTCACTTTCAATGAAACTGCAATTCGAAAAACAGTATGGATCCCATATATATATATATATATATATATATATATATATATATATATATACATATATATATATATATATATATATATATATATATATATATATACATATACACACACACACATATATATATATATATATATATATATATAGATATATGTGTGTATATGTACATAGATATATATATATATATATATATATATATAGATACATACATACACACATACATATATACAGAAAGAACAACTGTCGAAGAGCTAGCCACCAGACAGCATAAACACTGGCTGTGTGTGTATGTGTGTGTGTGTGTGTGTGCGTGTGTGTGTGTGTGTGTGTGTGTGTGTGTGTGTGTGTGTGTGTGTATATATATATATATATATATATATATATATATATATATATATATATATATCGATCCCTATCAGATGATAGAAATTTCATATGACTGGAACTCATTTGACTGAGACCATAAGACTGAAATTTCAAAATACTGAACAATCACTTGACAGAAACCCATAATACTGAAATCCTTCAATGTTAAATTTCAGCATACGGAATTGTAAAGTGGACGATATAAAACCAGAATAGATGGGGGGCTATGCCCCCACACCCCCCCCAATGTGGGGGCCTGTGCCCCCCACATCCCCAAACTATATATATTAACTCCAGGATCGCACTACAGTGGAGAAAATCACAAAAAATCAATCTCAGGCACCTGCTTCCTTGCATCAATCTCAAAAGCTTAAAATGGCAGAATACATTATCATGCTGATCAGGGAAAGCCAATCTACTCCCTCCAAATGGAAAAGAGATCTGTCCCCTGTAGTTTTGTCTGAGCAAGTCAGATGACTCTGATGCATCTGAATATGAAGACATGCAGTCCCTCTCTACTTATGATGATTCTGATGCAGAGGATTCCATCCCTTCAGTCTCTCCCCCTGTGGATTTTTCCTTTGGGGAAACCCTTCATACCTTATGGGAGCATTTCCAATGGGAGAGTCAGGGCTACCCTCAGTCTAAAAAGAGACTCAGGGAATTCTTAGATCTTCCACAGCACAGACCCTTAGCCATTCCCCCCAGTCCTGGATGTTGTGAAGGATTTTTTCCTGGAATCCAGCTTGACTCCTGACACCCTCCCTCCTGCACCCAGAAAGCCAGACAGATACTATAGAGTCGCTGACTTGTGCAAATTTCTTTTTAAAAGTCCTACTGCTGACCCTGAGTTAATTTCTCAAGGGCCTAAAGGGAATAAAGCAACCTCTGCTAAGAATCCCACCTCCTCAGATAGGGATTCCCAAGCACTAGACAGATGCGGTAAAAAAGTATACACCTCAGCTACTCTTGCTGTCAGGGCACTACATTGTCAGCTCCATATGCTAAAATTTCAGCAACATACCCTGGAACTCCTCAAACAAAAAATGTCTTCCTTTCCTGCTTGTGCAGAATCGAGTTACAAGAGTTAATGCATTCTCCAAATCAAGTAACTAAACACAACTTGCACTGTGGTTTTGATGCCCTAGAAGCTTTTTGCAGGGCAGCAGTCACTTGATCTATCATTAGAAGGCATGCATGGCTTAATGAACAGCCCTTGCAAGACCATGTCAAATCTAAATTGTTGGATACCCCCTTGCACAAAGACAACTTATTTGGCACTAAGGCAGAAGTGGTCTTAAAAAAGATGGAAGAAAAAGCAAAATCTATGCAGACAGTTAAGGATTTCTTACAGGACCAGCCACCCAGATTCAGCAGTTATTGTCCCACCAAGCACTGGTCGTTTCCTGCTCCCACTAAGCCAGTCCAGCCCAGACGCAGGGGAACCAAACCCCCAGGCAGCAACCACAGGGAATACAGAGATCTAAGCAGTGGACTACCTCCACTTTAAAACATGGGAGTTCTAAGCCAACTCCTCATGGTAAGAACTCACAATGACTCACCCACCCCATCCCTCTGCCCACTTTCACTTACCCCTAGGAGAAAAACTCTCCTTTCATGCAAGCACCTGGGTCACCATTACCAACGACCGCTGGGTTCTCAACATAGTGTCCCAGGGATACATAATTTCTTTCCACACCCTTCCAACCCCAAAAGGGTTCCCAGATCTACCTCCAAACCAGTGGGCAGAGGCTCAAAAGCAAGTCCTTTCACTGTCCTCTATGAGGGCAGTAGAACTCATTCCTGCAGAACAGATAGGCCAAGGTTTCTACTCCAGACTTTTTCTGGTACCCAGAAAAGAGGGCACCTGGTGCCTCATCCTCGATCTATCCATTCTAAACACCTTTCTGGTGATCCCAAAATTCAGAATGATCACCCTCCAGCAGCTGCTACCAATGCTCTCCAAGGATGCTTGACTAGCCACCCTAGATCTAATAGAGGCCTACCTCCACATTCCTATCAGGGAATCATGCAGGAAATATCTCCGTTTCAGGGCAGGATCTCAGCACTTTCAGTTCTCTGCGCTTCTCTTTGGCTTATATACTGCTCCCAGAGTTTTCAAAAAATGTCTGGCTTCAGCCAATTCCTTTTGCAGACAAAGGAATATCCAGATTTACCCATACTTAGATGACTGCGTAATTCAGGCAGACAGCCAGGAAAAGCTGCTCAAGTGCCTGGCCTTTGTAAAGTCCCTACTAACCTCCCTATGGTACACAATCAACGAATAGAAATCCAAACAGGTGCCCACCCAAAGGATTATGTTCCTGGGAGCAAGCCTGGACACAGCATCCCAGATGGCATTCCTTACACCAGAAAAGCAAATTTTTCCTGACAGCCTACTTCTCTCAACTAGCCACCGGACCCCATTTATCTGCAAGGAAGATCCTGCAAACTCTGGGGTTCATGGCATCTTGCATACTACTCATTCCATATGCCAGACTGCATATGAAGAAACTTCAGTGGTACCTAAAAAGCCTTTGGTGTCAACACTCCCAAGACCTGGAGACTCTTATACCTATAATTCCTTGCCTCAGAAAAGATTTTCTTTGGTGGGCAACAGCATGCTCCCACAACAAGGGACTACCTTTCTCACCACCCCCTGCCACCCAGACCCTCACCACAGATGCCTCAGACCATGCCTGGGGTGCACACCTGGATGGCAGGTGCATACAGGGTCAATGGTGCCCACAGAAAAATCCCTCTGCACATCAGCCAAAAAGAGATGATGGCTGTTCAGCACACCTTGATAGCTTTCAAGCCCCTTTTCTCCCAGGGGCTCTCCTGATCAAAACAGATAACACAACTGTGATGTGGTATATCAACAAGCAGGAAGGGACTCACTCCTACCCTCTGTGCAATCTGGCCATGACCCTTTGGCACACAACCTCTGCCATGCAACTCCACCTGTTAGCACAATTCCTACCAGGTTCTCTCAACTCTTTGGCAGACCAATTAAGCAGAAATCTCTGGACCCACATGAGTGGCAGCTCAACAGAAGAACCTTCATCCTAATAACTCAAAAATGGGGCACCCCGAAGGTCGACCTCTTTGCCACCCTCACCAACCATCAGCTCAGCAAATTCTGCACCAGGGAGCATCACTGCATGGCTTGGAAAGTGGATGCCCTCTCCTTCCCCTGGGTCAATCTGTCGGTCTATGCCTTTCCTCTGCTACCTCTCATCCCTAGGGAACTGCTCAAAATAAACGAGGAAGAACCAAGGACAATTCTTATAGCTCCAGACTGACCTCGCCAGCACTGGTACCTCTTGCTGCGCAGCTTGTCCCCACTGCCATCATGGCATCTTCCTCAAATTCCAAACCTCCTGACCCAGAGGGAAGGGGAATTCATGCATCCACAATTGCAGACTCTCAGTTTGGCAGCTTGGCTTATTCCCTAATCTCCGAGCACTCTGCTAACCTCAGTAAACAAGTTCTAGATGTTATACATGAGGCCAGATGCCCTAGCACTAGAAAGTCTTATGCTGGCAAATGGAAAAGGTTCTGCACCTGGATCCAGGGTATGGGAGCCAATACGGCATAGCCCTCCCTCCCTCTCATCATGGATTACTTAGCTGACTTGTTACACAGTGGTCTCTCTTTTTCCTCTATAAAAATTCATGCCTCTTCTATCTCTGCTTATTTCCCCAGTGAGCAGCCCCTTTTCTCACACCCCTTGATCAAACAGTTCCTAAGAGGGGCTAGCAACTTGAGGCCACCCAGAAGAGCACCAACCCCAGCTTGGGACCTTAACTTTGTGTTGGAAAAGCTCACCCTGACCCCCCCCCCCCACCTTTGAACCAGCTTCTTCTGTAGAGCTAAAATTTCTCTCCTGGAAGACATCTTTCCTTCTGGCCATCACTTAAGCCAGAACAGTCTCTGAGCTGCAAGCACTCATGGGATGGGAGATAGGAAATTCACCCCGGGGATCACTTCTGTGGCTCTGATCGACAGGGGCACAGGAAAATATTTTTTTTGGATGGCAAAAGCCAGGGTACCATTTGGCTAGGCTTATATAGGCCCTAGGGCCAATAGCCTAGTACCTACCTATGAACCTATGACTGTGGAACCCATCATCTTCCATGCTGACAGGGTATCCCTCAGAACTAACCCATCCTTCATGCCCAAGGTGGTGTCCAATGTGGCTCTCAACCAATCCATTCATTTGCCCACCTTTTTTCCTAATCCCCAGAACAAGGAGGAAAGGATCCTGCACTCTTTAGATGTGCACAGACAGCTCAGATTCTGTCTAGACAGGACTAAATCCTTCAAAAAGTGGGATCAATTGCTGGTTAGCTTTGCTACAGGGGCAGAAGACAAAGCCATCTCCAAACAAACCATTTCCAAATGGATAGCACATTGCATTAATTTCCGCTACAAACAACATGGAAAGCCTGCCCCCAAGGGGGTCAAGACTCACTCCACCAGAGAGGCCTCCACCTCTGCAGCTTTTCTCAGAGGAGTCCCCACCAGGGACATCATGGAGGCTGCCACCTGGACATCTGTTCACACTTTTACCAAACATTACCACCTGCCTCTCTTCTCCAAATCCAGGGCAGATTTTGCATCTGCAGTCTTGCAGGGCATCCTAGCCAGCTCCTGGTTTCCTTGTCTACCTGCACCCATTTCCTCAGCTTTGGGAATCAACCCAAATGTGATGACTGCAACAGTGAAACATGAACAACATAGTACAGTTGTGTACACTTACCATAAATGTAGATGTTCGAGTGTTTTCACTGTTGCAGTCCTGGTTTCCCTCCCTCCATCCCCCTTTTTCTTCTCTTTCCTTACAAGGGACATATTGGTATTTACTTTCTACTGAACCTGGCTCCTACTTGGGGGCTCCTGACAGGTTAGGGCAAGAAAAACTGATGTAATGGCGTTGGCTGCCTTACCTTATACTACTGACAACCTGGCATCAGTCCTGAAGCGACAGCAACTGATGCAGAAATACTAAGCCTCTGGTATTCGGGCTGACTGAGGGCTACCCTGGCAGGGATAACCAAAATGTGATGACTGCAACACTGAATACACTCAAACATCTACATTTATAGTAAGTGCACACAACTGTACTTTTTGCATACTCCCACTTGATGAGCATCTCATTAAGGGGGAATTTACATGACAAAGAACTACTCAGCTGGAGAAGTTTTGCACTTCTCAGTTGAGCGGCCTACTAATCGACAATATGAGGCAGCACAGGTCATAAATGACCACACACACAGTCACATACTTCCATTATCACAGACACACACACACACACACACACACACACACACACACACACACACACACACACACACACACACACACTAAATAGAAAGATATATAGAGTATACTTGTGCTGTTAGAGCGTCTTGGTTATGGTAAATGCAGTCATATCAGTCCCAATGTGTACTGGTGCCAGTAATTATACCAGTCCCCTTCCCTGATCCCTTGTCAAGTCGAGCTGCCATTTCCCTTCAGACATAGCCTATTGTTTGGTGGGAGGAAATCATCCTGAGTAATCTAGTAGATGAGGAACATTAATACAACTTTTTGGCTGATCTTTGGACACAGACACACACACACTCACACACACACACACACACACACACACACACACACACACACACACACACACACACACACACACACACACACACACACCCTTGCAAAGACACTCTGACACTCAGGCCTGCGCCCTTCTGCTGCACTCCTATTTCCTCAGCCCCCTCTTTAACCCTCTCCTCCTCCCCGCCCCCTTCCCTAAAACCTTATCCATTG
>NC_056738.1:442162346-442422346 GCF_019279795.1 Protopterus annectens
AGGAAATCATATATTATCAAATGGAAAAGATTTTTTAGTTGGTGACAACAACATCAACCGCACACATTCAGGGCTATTTGTTCTCTGGTTTTGCAATAGTTACAATACTCTGGCATTTCTTACTCCTCCATCAAGGTTTACTATTGGCCATTTCAGCATGTCTGCCCATGGATCCTCCTCTTTCAATGCATTCTCATCCCAAAATGTTTTTGAAAGGGGTTATGCATAAGAGGCCTCCAAGAAGACTGGTGGCCCCTCCTTGGTATCTTAATTTTGTGTTAGAGAAGTTAACACTTGCTTCATTTCAACCAGCTAACCTGCCTGGCTTGAGGTTCTTAAAATGAAAAACAGTTTACTGGTGGCTCTAACCTCTGCAAGAAGGATATCTGAGTTGCAATCCTTTATGATGAGTGAACCTTATCTCATTTTCCACAAGGACAAGGTTTCTTTGAGAACTGATCCTTCTTTTATGCCTGTTGTGGTATCCAAGTTTACTTTAAGCCAAAGTATCCATCTCCCCATTTTCTTTTCTGAAATTAAAAATGAGGGAGAAAGGATTCTCCATCCCTTGGATGCCCACAGGCAACTCAGGTGCTATCTTGAAATAAATACATTTTTCAGATTTTGGATCACTTTTTCATTTCTTGTGAAGGTGAGAAGAAGGGACAACCTGTATCAAAGTAGACTATTTCCAAATGGCATTCTAAGGCTATCAACTTTTGTTATACTTACTACAGCAAAACTATTTCAGCAAGGTCAAGGCTCACTCTTCTATGGCTTTGGTTTCATCTATGGCTTTTTGGAAAGGATTGGATTCTACAAGTATTCTAGAAGGTGCTGCTGGGTCCTCTGTACATACTTTTACAAAGCACTATGAGCTTGATTCTTTCCCTAAGTCTAGATTAAGCTTTGCTAGGACCATTCTCCAGGGGATCCTGGGCTCTTCCTCTTCCACCACCCAAATGTAGTTAGATAAGAAAATCTACCTAAATAACTAAGGCTACTGTAGCAGGGATCAACGTGATGAACATAGTACAGCTGTGTAAGTAAATGTACCATAGCGATAGATGTTCGAATGATCACTGCTGCAGTAACCACTCCCTCCCTCCACCCCCTTGTTTTTTGGTATGTTGCTTATGCTAAGGTGGGGACATTTATTTTTTTGTTGTTCATAGCATTGTCCTTTCAGGGTCAGTCTCCCCATCTCTGTATTGGAATGAAAGCTCTGAATGGGCTTGGCATCAAAACCTGTCTTTTTGATCAGATCAGCTGGAAATTTTGGATGGTTTGGGTGCATGGAGTGTGCCTTGATGCTTTGGAAGCTGACCTGCTGTTACCTCCTTTGCAGGATATAACTCATATAGCTAAGGTTACTGCAGCAGTGATCATTTGAACATCTATGGAGGTGCCCACCTAAAGATAGGTAACACTGGTCCAAAGGCCTTTTGGTGGACACTGTGATTGTCACAGCAACCACCAAGAGAGATATTGAGAGAGACAGCTGACTGATGGATTAGTTGCTGTCCACCTGCCTAATAAAAACTGTAGAGCATGTGATAGAATGACACTTTTGTTGTGAGGGAGTTGAATTATGTAACACATACAAACCACTTCCAAAGGGATCTATCAGAACAAGCCATAGATACTTTGCACAAGCCACCCATTTCAGAGTCAAGGAAGCTACTGCAGACTACTGTAGGTGCAATGTTGAACATTACTAACTTTTCTCTGTGCCTGTTACATATTGCAGCCAATGGAGCAACCAGAGTGTCAGGTTGAGACATCACCCTAAGACAGCATGCCTGGTTTTGCATTTAAAATGTTTCCACATTTGATAGTTCCACATTATTCATTTATGGTTCAGAAACCCCTGCTTCAGTCCTTTAATTCCTCTTAAGACTGGAGTGACTATGTCAGAGGCAGCCACTTAATTAACACCAGTTATGAGATCATGCAGGTCTGTAAAACCGGGTCTATATCACTTAATCAAAACCACTAAGAACTGAATCTCTATTCATCAAACCCTTTTTGTCAAAACCACAAACCATCAAACGGACTTTTAAATGAAAATTATCCCATGGTAAAACAATGGCAGGCCAACCTAGTGACCATCAAAAAAAAAAAAAAAAACGTAAAACCTACCTACCCCCCCCCCCCCAACTAAATATTGCAACTCAGAGATCGTACACCAGTGGGGAAAAGGTCAAATTCCAGATGGTGGCCAACCATTGCTTTGCCCTAGGAAAATTTTCATTTAAAAGTCCATTAGATGGTTTGAGATTTCAACAAAAAGGGTTCAATCAATAGGGATTTTATCATTAGTAGTTTCGATTAAGTGATATAGACACTGCAAAACCAAGGATACTGAAGGCCCTTTTCCAACAAATAAACCCAGCATACCTGAAGGCTTACTGAACTGTTCATCTCTGGAGGCAGTTGTCAGTTGTTAATTTTCCCCTTTACTGTTTGGATGGCAAGCACTCTAGACAAATGGGTGAGAAAGACAGAGGTTATACTGTACCCTTTTCCCATCTCCATCACTCTCATCTTCAGCGACTTACAGATGTTCCCCCCCACAAAGTATTGAAAAGAGAGGTCTCCATCCTGTTGCAAAACAGAGCCATCCAGGAGGTTCCACCTAACCAGATAATGTTGAGAAACTATTCCAATTTCCTTTTAGAATAAAATAAGAACAAGGACCTCAAGCCAGTTTTGAATCTTGGCAGCCTAAACTTCTATGTCAAAAAGACTCCATTCAGAATGGTCATGTTGTAAGCAATTTTGCCCTTTCTGAAGGAAAATGACTGGATGTACTCAAAAGACCTTCAGGATGCCTACCTCCACATAAATATTGCAAAGGAGTTCAGAATGTTTCTGCACTTCTGGCCTGGGGCCAGTCACTTCCAAATTACAGCCATGCCCTTTGTGCTTACCACAGCACCCAACTGTACACCAAGTACATGGCAGTAGTCAAAGCCCATCTACAAACCTAACAGGATTCACATGTTCCGCCATCAAGATGATTGGCTCCTGACTGTAAAAAACAGAGTTCCTACAGTCAGTCAGAGATTACTTTTTGCAGCTCTGCCTATCTTTAGATATTTCTATAAATCATAAAAATATTGTCTTCAACCTCACATTTATCAACTGTGATCTGGACACAAAGATATGCACAGTAAGCCTTCCCCCAGTCAGAGTTTAAGCCAGTCATACTGCAATCCAGGAACTCTTATGAAAATATTCCTCAATGGCATCTTTGGTCTTATGGCTGCTTCAGTAGTCATGGTCACCCACAAATTATCCTACTGCAGTTGTTGTTCTCTACACAACAGATCATTCATAAACACCAGAAACCCCAGCTTCAGCCCTTTCATTCCTTTTCAGGCAGCTCTACTGACTTCAGTGAAGGTGGTGGTTGATGTTCCCAACCAATTTCCATTGACTGACCATTTGTAATATCATCTCCATCAATCTCTAACCATGGACACCTCTTCTCTTGGGTGAGGGGCAGTTCAAGAGGAGAATAAATCAAGGTATTTTGACACAGATGGAGGACAATCTACACATCAACTTCCTGGAGATGAGGGCAGTTCTCCTACCATTGCAAGAATTTCAGAACCTCCACCACCACCCCCTGGAGTGATAGCTATTCAGTCAGATATGTCTGTAGTATGGTACATCAACAATCAAGGTGAAACCAAGCCCTATCCCCTTTGCAGAAAAGCAATGAAAGTTTGGCAATGGAAAACAGATTCACATCACTTTCTTATTTCTAGCAGACAGGCTTAAAAGATCTATCCTAATGTCTCATGAGTGGTCCCTCAGTCCATTAGTGGCTCAATAGGTATTCAGCTACTGGGTCAGCCTTGCTGCAATCTGTGTAGATCCTCCTCCAACACCAAATGCAGCAGCTATTTCTCCCTGATTCCCCGAAGGGACAGTCAACAATGGATGCTGTAGCCTGTTATTGCACCCCCCCCCCGACTTCTTATTGCCTTTCTTTCAGTACCCTCTCATTTCAAAGTTTTTACAGAAAGCCTCAACATGCAAATCTATAATAATTCTCATTTTGTCCCACTTCAGCCATGTCAAATCAGGTTTTTCCTGCTCAGGCCTCATTTGGAATAACCACCATGGTTTCTAGATCCATAACCCAGACACTATCTCCACAGAACCAAACCATTCAGAAAAGATGTTCAGCCATTCATTTCCTTTGCCCCAAACAAAATAGGCAAAAAATCGCTAAGCAAACCTTATACAGATGGCTTTCTGACTGTTTCACCTTTGTCTACTCTTCCAAATATAAAACATTACCATCTAGACCAATAGCTCATTCCACCAGATACATTTTAGTTTCCACTGCCTTTTTTCACACATGCCTCTGTGCATGAAATATATGTGGTGGAAACATGGTCTATATTGTATACCTTTGCCAAACATAAATTGGATATGATATCTAGGTCTAGAGCTTCCTTTGGAGTTCCAGTTCTGAAAGATATACTGCCTTGATGCCTTCTGAGGGATTAGGTAGCTTGGAATTTTGGCCTAATAGTTGGTTCAGATTGATAGATGAAATAGAATATTTAGCATAATGCTGGATCCATTTCATCCTAGTCCAACCGATATGACTTCCTTCCATCCTTCTTGTTTCAGAGGGACCTTTAGATTAATATGGATCTCCTCTTCTTTTATGTCTTCAGTATGGCTGCTAGTATCTAGCATTTTCCCATCTGGCTGGCAAACATAATTTAAGGTTAGTGAGGGCACAGGTGATTTATGGAAGGAAAAATCTGAAAGAGCTCAAGGCTAGGAGGACTAGCAGATGGCTGGATCAGATATGACAAGTGACCTGACCCCAGAATGAGACATTAAACCAAGATCCAATCTGCATGAGTTGG
The DNA here is from genome assembly GCF_019279795.1 of Protopterus annectens. NCBI lineage: Eukaryota > Metazoa > Chordata > Ceratodontiformes > Protopteridae > Protopterus > Protopterus annectens. The sequence goes on from NC_056738.1 coordinate 442,167,245, forward strand.
AGTTAGCTCAGGTGGATGTAAAATATCCAATTTGCATATATTTTCAGGTATGTGCACATCTGTGACATATTTGCATATCCTTTAGGTTTTATTTTTTTCTGTGGGATACTACTTTGAAATTTATTCATGAATCCTTGTACTTGGGGGCATCCAATGAAGAGGAACACTGCCTACAAGTTAAAGAAAAAAAAACAAAAATCAAGTTCAAAAAACGCTTCTCTTATAGAGGTGTCACATAATTGTATGCCCCTTGTTCCAAGTATATAACTTCCTTTTGCATTTAGTTTTTTTTTCTCTCTCTGCAATTTACCACATTAACTTATCAATTCCTTCCCCTTTCTTTCCCTGCATTATTATTCTAAATTTCAAGGATGTTTCCCCTTTCTCTTTAAACATATTATTCTTAATTTACAATTCTGCCTACATTTTCTTATATACCATACTAAATGTCTCACTACACTGTTGAGTATCTTATTGTAGTGCTTTGCATCTCTTGGGAACATATATTATTTTCAGTTTTTTAAATATATGTGTACACTTTTACCTTATATAATTATATATAATTATATTGTTCTGTTTTGGTCCCAATTACGTTAACATTTTCTGGAGCTTTCTTCCCAGGACTCTACTGAAAATCGACCTCAACCCAGACAGACCACTCAAAAAAAGAAAAAAAAGAAAAAGAAAAACATAAAATAATAACTAGATAAATAAATTTGTCTGTAATTGTGACAACAGATTTCAAGACAGGAATTTGAAGACAAGGCATATAACATAGCAATTATAACAGTTGTAATACATGGATAATGCCTGTTACAGGACAAAACTCGACAGCTTATAGACTTGCTGTACTGACCTGTATGCATCACAAAGTTTCCTATGTGGATAGCACAGACAACAAAAAAGTAGACTACCAGAGTATGTACTACGCCTACCCACCAGCAAATGAAGCAATGCAGGTGCCAAGAGAAATGTGAAAACCAGTCTAAAAGTAAGCGCCTCCACTTCACATGTAATGCAAAATCACTAAATAAATAATTTTACATGGAAAAGAAGTGAAAAAGAGACTTAGTTAAATTTATTTTTATGTATTTATTTTATTTTGCATTTGTTTACCGGGATAGTCCAACTGGATACATGTCCATTTTCAGCAGAGGCCTGGGGAGAAAATCTCCAAAAAACACATTCAACAAACTGTTACATTTTTACAGTTTAAAACTCAAAATAAACACAAATAAAAAGATTTGTACACAGATGTAAACAAACACAACAAACAGATATACACAAACAAATTATTACATTTTTACTTAGATGGAAAATTCTAGACAGTCTTTTTAAGAATTATAGGGTATTGAATGCCTAGTAGGCTAACCTGGTAATAGATCCAAGGAGATCATAGGATATATAAGTTAAGAAACACAAAGTGTAGGCAGAAGTCCACCATGTGCACACGAATGATGGTTAGAGTTAGTCTGGATTAGGACAAGGACATAGCCATCATTTTTTAAAATACTGAATCAGACTTTTCCTGAACTGAGGTATAGAGAATTCAGATATAAGAGTAGCAGGAAGAAAATTCCAAGTTTTGCCAATAGAGTTAGTAAATAGAGATTCTCCGGCTGTAGTCTTTCACATGAATGAAGTGCACTAAGGTTACTGTAGGGGGTGATGAGGTTTTTAAGTACAGGTGTATTATCTGGTTGGTAGAAGATCTTGTGTGCAACTATTAGTTGGTTAACCTGAAGTAGGTTAGGCAGTTCAAGCCATCCTAGTAGATTTAGGTTATGACAGTGATGAGTTCTGTAGGCTGCATCGGTAGCAAATCTAGCAATATGATTGTAGCTGCTAGAAAATTTATCAAGGTCAGTTTTGCCAAGGTTTGTAAATAAAGGGGAAGCATAGAGGAGGGTGGAGAGTAGATGTGTACGAGCAATTACAGCTCTGGCTAATGGCGTTAGGAAGGTCTTGATCCATTATAGTGAGCCAAGCTTTTTATTAAATGTTTTAATAGTTTTATTGATATACAGATCAAACTTAAGGTTATTATCTATTATAACTTCTAAGAGTTTGGTTGAGGAATCTGGGGAAATAATGGTACCATTGTTGGATTTTAATGTAAAGGTCGTAGGGTTACACCTGTGAGTGGGGGAGAAAAGCAGCAGTTTGGTTTTATTAGGATTTAACATGAGATGATGGTTAAGGAGCCAATTTTCAACTGTGTTAAAAGTATTTTGAGATAGAATCTGCAACTCTGTAGGTAAAGTGTCGAAGCATACTAAAGTGGAGTCTCTGCATATCGAATGCATGTTGCATTTGGGATGACCTTATACAAATCACTGATGAAAATGCTAAATAATAGTGGACCTAGTATGGAGCCTTGGGGTAGTCTGGGGGTGATGGGTAAAAGGGTGGATAGTTTGCTCTGCCATAGGACAGCCTGTTGTCTACCACTGAGATAGGATTGAAACCAATGGATGGCCTGGTCCTCTAGGGAGATGGATTTCAAAGTGTTTATGAGTATTTGGTGGTTTACCATATCAAAGGCTTTTGAAAGATTGAGAAAGATAGCAGAGGAAAGTTTATTATTGTTTTGGTGTTGGTTAATGACGTTAGAGAAGGAGAGGAGGGCTGAGGTTGTACTCTGGAATGGGCTAAAGCCATGTTGGGTGTTGGCTAGAAGATTATTATGGATAATATAGTTCAGGAGTTGATTATGGATGCATTTTCCATAATTTTAGCCAAGGGTGACAGAATAGGTATGGGTCTATAGTTTGACAGGTTAGTAGAGCTGCCCCCTTTATGGAGTGGGATGACATGGGATCTCTTCCAGATGGAGGGGATGGATGTTTCAGTTATAGTTCTATTGATCAGGATAGTAATGGGGTATGCTATGGCATCTGCAGCTTTTTGTAGATGTTCTGCAGGGAGTAGATCAGCTGACAAGGTGGTAAGCTTTAGTTTCTTATGTAATTTTTGGACAAAAAAAAAGATGTGCAAACTGGTTTGAAGTTAAAGGAGAGTTGGGAGCTGGGTGTAGTGGTTGGAGAATATGGGCATCTGGCGGATAATTGGTTAGCTAGGTTCTGGATGGTTGTTGTAAAGAAGCTGTTAAAGGTATTGGCAATTTCTTCTGGGGGGTTTGGTTAGAATCCAAGGGGGCAGGAGTGGAGGATTGTCCTGGACTAAGGAGTTTGTTTATGCCTACCCAAATCATTTCTGGCTTGTTTTGGTGTTTTTCTTGTAGATGACAGTAATTGTTTTTCTAGTGTAATGTGGTGGATTATTTGTTTCATTTCTTAGCTGTCTGTATTTAAGTTGATCTATGGGTTTTTTTGTGGTCTGTGAAGTGGCCCAAGCCCTATTTCTAAGTAACATTTTTTTGTCTGTTTTCTTTTGAGAGCCAAGGAGCAACTTTTATTTGGTTCTAATTGTCTGTGCTGGTGCATGGGTGTCAAGGATGGATAGGAATTTGGTATTAAAGTAATTTACTGCTTCTTCAAGGGGTAATTGTTTCAGAACTGACCAATTGCAAGATTTGAGTTCATTTTGGAAATTCGTGCAGTTGAAATTCTTATTGTTCCTTACTGTTTTAAAAATGAACTGGTTGTGAATATCAGCTTTTTGCCTGATTAAATAAGTGAGGAGGTGACCACTTACACCACCAAGCAAGGTCCCATTCTTGTATTTGAGGGGATGGATGTTAACAAGAATCCAATCCAGAATACTTACTTTATTGTTGGGTTTACTGACCCTATTGGGGAGGATACGACCTGTGAAAATCCATAAACGTTTATGTGGTGAGTGGGGGGTTCTGAGGAACACATGTTCAAGTCTATGTTGAACTCCCCAAGTACAACGGTTTCTTGGGGATAGTTGCTGGATAACCAATGTAGGATATCTTCAAGGGTATTTATGCTATTGCCTGGGGGGAATATACACACAGATGAGATTTATACATTTGTTCTTATTAATGTGGAGCTTAGTGATAAGCATTTCAGCATTGCCAAATAGGGATGTTTTCAGGGCATTATTGGACACTTCAAGCATGGATTTGTACAGAACAGCTACCCCACCTCCCTTCCTATTGGTTCGATCAAGCCTTAGGATGTTATAGCCTGGTAGTATAATTTCATTATCTGAAGTAGAAGGTTTTAGCCAGGTTTCAGTAAGACATAGTATGTCTGGGGAAAGAGCATCTAAGAGGGCATGTAGGTGTTGAATCTTATTCTTTACACTTCTGATATTTAGGTGACTGATCAAGAGTGAGTTTGGAGGTTTGTCTAAGATTTGTGTAGTAGTGGGACAGTTAGTAAAGGACTAAGAGCCAGTGGATGAGGATGGGCCAGAATTTGAGTGGATATCTCTATCCAATGTCAGGTTGCATTGTAATCTGATTGTGAGCTTCAAGATTTTAATTAATAGACTTTGGTATCTAAGTAATAAAAGTTACTATCATATTATCAAAAACATGTTATCATCCATCTTTTTTCCCCACAAAATAAAAAAAAAATATGTACAGTTAGGACACTCAGCATACTGTGAAAATAAATACATGGTATGATGCATACTAAGAAGTTGTACTTCTTAGTATGTATAAATAGTTATGACCACGAATGCTTCACTTTCATTTGAGCACAGTTCCCAAAATATTTCCTGGTAAATCTTGTGTTAGTAATTATCCTATGTATTGCAGAAATGAACATTGTTTTTTTACTTTGGTTCTTTATATGGTAATAAGTAAGAAAGAAATCAGCGACAAAGCCAAAAATAATGGAGGAACAAAGGCCCCTACTTAGGGAGAATTTTTTTTTAAATATTGCTATAATTCACTTAAGTTGATAAAGCAACAGGTTTTGCATCAACATGCATTTTCTTTCTTTCTTTCTTTTTGTTTTGCTGAAATAATTTTTATTTTCAGAAATATATATCTCAGTTAGAAACTAGTACATTATAGACTAAATATTTCAAATTTAAATAACTATTTATGCTGCTGTAGCGTTGTCGCCTCACAGTAAGATGCTGTCCAGTTCGATTCTCAGCTAGAGCGTTCTGTGTGGAGACATGCGTGAATGGGCGTACCTTCGTTGAAGGTTGTGCGTCAGGCCTGGCAAGCCGGTACGTAAAAATCAACTGCCAATCATTAGCGGACCGGAGTTCCGCTGTGGCGACCCCTAACCGGGAAAAGCCGAAAGACACAAACAAACATTTGGATTGGAATGAATAAAAGAAACCAATAAGATTCATCAAACATAAAAATTGAAACAAACAATGTATACTTAACAGAGAGAGACTGCGTCCATTTGCAAAGTATCAATCAGAGATAAAACATTTCTCCATGGATTATTAACTAATGGCTTGGGATAAATTCTGAGTTCTTTGGTTTTAATCTCCATCAAGGCCGTTTTCTTCACAAAGGATAAAAATTCTTCAAATGAAGGTGCAATGTTAGAATTCCACTTCCTGTTTATACATTTCCTGGCAATTGCTAATATTGTCCATAATAAATACAAATTTATTTTATTCAAGTAAGATCCTTCATTAACATTTAATAAGATTAGAGCTTTAGTTAAATCAAAAGAATCTGCAAAAATAGCCTCTAAGAAACTCTTAATATTGCTCCAAAAAGATTTTATACCAGTACAGTAATAAAAAATATGTAGCTAATCAGCTTTACATATCTGCTGGCATCTCCAACAAATCACATTTCTGGATGAACTTAACTTGGCAAGTTAATCAGGTGTTAAAAAAGCTCTATGCAGGAACTTCCAATTAAATATTCTCCAATACTGTGAGTTTGATGTTAACTTTACAGAAAGTAGGATGTTAGTTTTGCTTTCTAATGATAAACATAAAGATTGTCCTTTAGTTATATACTGCCAGTAATTTTGTTGCGGTGTTGTTTTATAGATTATTAATGTTTTATATAAATTTGAAATAATATTCTCCATATTGTGATTATTATATATAATTTCAAATAAAGAACTTAAACATTTTGGGCTATTTTTAAAGGAGGAGTTATTAATAATTCTGCATAGCTCTTGAGAATATGTTAAAACACTTGAAGTAGTAACCAGTCATGATATATCAATCTATAATATGTCTTTATATATCGAATATTTAGAACCTTTTGATCTCTCATACATTGTTGCCAGCAAATACATTTTTTGATTTCCCAAGAAATTAGGGTAATTCTTTGCATATTATCAAATAAATTATTTGTAATGTTGAATAGAATTAATAAATCAAACCAAAGTTTTATATCCATATTTGCATTAACAAATTTCCTAGAACTATTAAAGACATAATTAGAGTCAATTTAGTAAGACTTGATATATTATATTGTATGTTAATACATAACAAAAAACATAACTTATTAGACTGGTCAGTTAAGTGAAAACTCTTCAATATAGGATTCTCATTTGATATAATAACAGAATGCAATGATTTCCAATTAGAGGAGTAGTTAGGATTTATCTATTCTATCACAATTTTAAATATGGGCACTTTTATATAAGTTTCAATATCAGGAAAATTAAGTCCTCCTTGTTTCCAATGTCTAATATGATGAATATAAGTGACTCTATTTCTTCTAGGAAACCATAAAAATGTTAATGAGTGTGTTAATCTCCTTAAGGAAGTGTCCCTTAGGTAACATAGGAATAGCTTGAACTACATACAAGATCTTAGGGAGTAATACCATTTTATCAATTGCAGTTTATCCTCGAAAGTTATAAACATTTTGTTCCACTTTACCACATACATTTTAATTACATTTATCATATTCTTATAATTAACATCTACTATCTCTTCTATATTATCAAACAAGATAATACCCAAATAATTTAGATAAGTCATTTGTTTAACAATAATCTTCTTCTTCTTCTTTTGGCTTTTCCCTGTTAGGGGTCGCCACACCGGATCACCTGTCCACTCATGATTGGCAGTGGAGTTTTACAGTGTAGAGTTGCCAGCCTGGCGCCCAACCTTCCATGGAAGGCACACACACACACACACACACACACACACACACACACACACACACACACACACACACACACACACACAAACACACACACTCACTCATGCCTAGGGGCAATTTGGAGTATCCAATCCACCTACAGCATGTCTTTGGGACAATGTTTTTGTTTTTGTTTACCAATAATATGGTTCTTATTTGTTTGTATTTCTTTCTTTTTATTCAATAATAAAAATTTTGATTTATTAGAATGAAGACCAGAAGTTATATGAAACCTCTCAATTAATGAGACTAATTCCTTTAAAACCATTTTTGAATTAGGTAATGTGAAAAGCACATCATCAGCAAATTCCATTATTTTAGAATTGTATTGGTCATATGCATCCACACCTTTTATCTTTGGATTATTTCTTATTAATATAGCAAATATCTCAAGAGCTAATGCAAACAAAATAGGTGACATGGGACAACCTTGTTTAGTCCCTTTGTAAGAAGAACTGATTCTGATATAAATAGGCCTAGCTTAACATATGCTAGATTATTTTTGTAAATATTTATTGCCAGCACGGCGCCCAACCTTCCATGGAAGGCACACACACACACACACACATGCCTAGGGGCAATTTGGAGTATCCAATCCACCTACAGCATGTCTTTGGGACAATGTTTTTGTTTTTGTTTCTGTTTTTGTTTTTTTTTACCAATAATATGGTTCTTATTTGCTTGTATTTCTTTTTTTTTTTTATTCAATAATAAAAATGTTGATTTTGATTTATTGGAATGAAGACCAGAAGTTATATGAAACCTCTCAATTAATGAGACTAATTCCTTTAAAACCATTTTTGAATTAGGTAATGTGAGAAGCACATCATCAGCAAATAGCATTATTTTAGAATTATATTGGTCATATGCATCCACACCTTTTATCTTTGGATTATTTCTTATTAATATAGCAAATATCTCAAGAGCTAATGCAAACAAATTAGGTGACATGGGACAACCTTATTTAGTCCCTTAGTAAGAAGAATTAATATGGGCCTAGCTTAACATATGCTAGATTATTTTCATAAATATTCATTATAAGTGTAATAAAGAGAGAAAGAAAATCAAATAAAGCTAAAATTTTGAATAAATAATCCCGACTTAAAGAATCAAAAGCTTTTTCTATAGCTACTCCAATTATTAATGCTTCTTGATTTTCCCTATTTAAAAATTCAGTAAGAGTTAGTATCATTTTAATATTATCATGTGCATGACCATTATGTATAAAACCTGTTTGATCTTCATTTATTATATTTAACAATGCAATTTTTATTTTATTGACTAGAATGGACATGAATGTTTTGTAATAATTATTTAGTAAAGATATTGGTCTATAAGAATTACAATAGTCAGGATCTTTATTTCCTGTTAGAATAGGGGTAATTAGTAAATATCTCCAGGAAGGAGGGATTATGCATTTAGTTTGAATTTCAAATAAAGTTCTATGAAAGAAGGCAGTTATATAAGTAGGGAAAGTTTATATATTTCTATAATTATCTCATCAATCCCTGGGGCTTTATTTGGCTTAATTAATCTAATCTTGTCCATGACTTCCTTGTACAATATTGGTTTTTGAAGATCTACATTTAGTTTTTCAGGAATTTTTTTAAGTTTAGAAGAGATTATGTCCAGATTCAAATGATTAATTTGTGAGTTACCAGTTTTATAATGTTCATTTTAATGATAGTTAAAGGCATCAGGAATATCACTTATATCTGAGACTTTCTTTTTTTTCCTTAGTGTAGTATATTAACAATATTATTAACTTTAGAATGCATTTTAACCTTCACTGATACATTATGCATAGGTCTAGGTGAGTTAGACGTAAGAGTTTATTTTTAATCTCTCTAAAACCAGCTTAGTCTTATGAGTTAAAATGTCATTATATTTTCTGTTTAATTCTTCTATTTTCTCCTTTATATCACAGGAGTTATTGTTTGTCTTTCGGCTTTTCAGGGAACTCCGGTCCGCTAATGATTGGCAATAGATTTTTACGCAACGCCAAGGTTCCAGCTCAACGCCCAACCTTCAACGAAGGCACGCCCATTTACACACGCATGTCTTTCAAATGCTACCCAACCACAGGGAGGATTTGCAGACTCCACAAAGAAGGCACTCCCAAGCCATGCTGAGAATCGAATGGGAGAACCTCTTGCTGTGAGGTAACAACACTACCGCCATACCTATGTTGCCTTATTGGATTTTATTGCTGAAAGTTGGGATTGTATATTTTGTAATTCTGATTCCCATTCCTTAATTTTTTTAACCAAGTAAGGGTTTTGCCATATATATATATATATATATATATATATATATATATATATATATATATGTGTGTGTGTGCTTTTAATGAATCCCATATCATCACTATGTTAGTCTCCAAAGTACAATTAGTATCTAAAAAAACTGAACCTCCAATAATAACCAGGGTTGAAATTCTTTACTTTTTGTGATATAAGAAAGAATTCCTGTTGTAAAGACTAATGATTTGAAATCTGTTTGAAATTTAAAAACCAAAGAATGGGGATCAGATAAAGGGCAAGGAAGTATTGAAAAAAAAGGAAATATTTGAATTCAAGTCATGAGAAACAAATATTTTATCTATTTTAGTTTCAGTGCCAAATCTATTATTTTGATGGGAGAATGTTTATGAGTTAACTTCTTTAATATTAAAAGTATCAACTAAATTAAAGGTTTCAGTCCATTTTTAAGAAGTTTTGCAGTGGAGGTCAGATGAAGGGGGTCTCTTATTTTAGGTGTCAGAACTGTCTAGAATACAATTAAAATCCCCTCCTATTATTAAATTGCCGTTATATTTATTGGCGATAAGGTCTAAATGTTTTTTTTGCAGTCCTTACCCACATGCCATGAAACCAGTATAAATTTAACAATGTCTGTATCCTATTATTAAATTTCAGTATTATAAGAGCTATGATACTTGTCTGTATATTTTAAGATAATTTCAGGATCAATAATGTTTTTTTCATAATATCATCTACTCCTCTAGTCTTTGATTTGTAAAAAGAATGTATTAATGTCAGATATTTATTAGGGTTCCATATGTTAGTATCATTTATTTTAAAGTGAGTTTCTTGAAGAAAAACTATATAGGCTTTATTTAGTTTTAGATATCTTGATAAATTTGATTTCTTCCTTGGGTTATTCAAGCCATTAGTTTTTAAAGATATCAATGTTAGATCCATATGTGTTTGTAATTAAGATGTAAACCTATCTTGAAGCTTATTGCTAATACACAAGTCTCCTCTGTTGTCAATAATATTATATAAATATATAATATTTCAAATAAAATGACCAGACACATTTCTTTTATCAATGAAAGCATGTTAAGTCTTAAAACAGACATTACTGAACTAATTAGCAGATCTTTTAGGATAAATGGATACTCCCCTTTCTGTTTATAAAAATCTTGTAGAGAGGAACAGCTTTTCTGAAAAGCAAAGGGAAAATCAAGTGGAAAAGAGAGTTACTGTAATAGATAATTATACTGGTTAAAGAATTCAAAAAGAATTTGGGTCTCTGTGTTGGATTTCACAGAATTCTTAAGGAACTTTAACAGTTCTGTATGTTTCCTGACTTTGAAAGCTGGTAAAATGCTTTGTGATTTAACACATTCTATCTTCTCCTTTTTTTCCTCCTGTAATTTGTAATATGATGAAGAAATTAAAGCTTCATCTGCAACAGGCAATTAAAATCATGTCTCCAATCTCCATCTGCCATTGTCCGCTCCCAACATGAATCCCAAGATTCATCCCCCCGGGCTTTGCTTTTCAAGTGGATTTCTTGGCATTCATGCCAAGGACATAACACAACAGGCCACAACCAGAATCCTGATCACAATCCTTTGTGCTGTAACCATTTTCTTTTAGCACCACTTTGTGTAAGCAACTGAATCACAATATAGCTTTTTGTACAATTGTGCTCCGGATGCAATCTCAAATAAAAACAGTTTCAAACTCTAACCCACAATGATCTTAAAGTGATTCAGTTTTAAACCCACAGCTATTTCAAATAAAATGTTTCCAGTTTTAACCCATAGCTTATCAGAATATAAATGTGTTATGTGGCATACAGATAACGTATTGAACTTCTGACTTATACCGGGACTCCCCCCGCCTTTCCCTCGCTTTCCTTTTTCCTCTTTTTTTATTTATTTATTTGACATTTGTTTACTGGACATGTCCAGACAATGTGAATCAATGAACAAGCAGAGAGGTACAACAACATTCACTTAGCATAGATATTCAACGTAACAGCAGTAATAATATAAGAAACAATTACAATCACAGAATAGTACCAGTGTATTCTCCATTAAATGCCCAGTGCCTATATGTTTTCTAAAGTTATGATGTTTTATAATTAGATGAAAGATGGCTGCATAGCCAGACACAAATAGAGTTGTATATTGAAGTCTATTGAGGGAGTTTCTATGTGAAAATATCTGGGCCTTTTATGGAGCAATACATTTTGTTATTGACTCACACCATCTTTAATACTGAATCATTAATCACAGTCTTAGTGTTATATATAGGCCAACTCAGCAGCTGATACCAAAAACAGACTATAATATAGTGTTAGCAGTACTCATGTATACATTTCTATATAGATCCAACGTCCTTAGTGACTTTAAAGTTTAAGCTAACCAGAAACCAGAAGCAACATACAATATAATGATTTGCAATTAATGTACCATATTGTACCCACCATTGTGTAGCTCTGAAGGGATTTGGTAGGATCTGAAAAGCAGGACTTTATGTGAAGGTCTGTTTTATCAAGCGATCGCATCAGATATACCCTTAAAGCATGTCATACAAATTCTACAAATCCTTTATGAATGCATGTATCTTCCTGTGCATACAGGAAGCGTCACTAAGAGTTAACACTTCACTTCCTGTTAGCCAAAGCCATCAAGATTGAAAGCTCAAGCTCTGAAACAGGTTAGAGAAAAAAGAGAGAGAGAGAAAAAAACTGTTACAGCTTGCGAAATATCTCAAGTACAAAACTACACCTCATAGTTCAATGGAACACTTTCTTTTCCCTCTTTTAATACTTTACATTTAAAATTAAATGACTCAGCAGAATCGAGTTCTAATACATTCAAACAAAGCATAACTGATCCAACATCCCCTCTTCAGAACAGAGCACACCAGAGAAGAAACAAACCAAGTAACGAAAAGAAAAAAAAATTAGTAAATCAAAAAACCTAGCATAATTAACTGTGCCCCAGATAAAGTCTATAAGTGAAACAGAAGAACAAGAACAAAGTTTCAGTCCAGAAGCATTCAGTCACACAATTATATCAACCACATTTATGTAATCCAAAAAGCTTTAGATTAGTAATTGGAAATAAAGAGGAATAAAATAACAAATTATGTTAAAGCAGATTATGAAATTACCAAGATTCTTGTTTACAATAGAAACGATGGCCAAGTAGATCTCAACATAAGTAAACCAGACAGTCAAAGACAGATGTACAGCACCTGTATTCAAAGCAAAGTTGTCTCAGTTAACAACTGACATTAAAATTAAATAAAGAAAACTCATAAGGATTGTTGAATTCCATGTAAAAATTATTTGAACTTTTTCCTTTTCTCTTTTTCTTCTCTTTTCCCTTTTAAAGCAAAAGAACAAACATGTCTATATTAATTAACACTCAAGTCAGTCAGCAGTTGATGCTTTAATAGATTTAACAGAGACAGTTGCTTTAGAGTCAGTCTTTTGTTTTTTTCTTTTGAACATCAGACCAAGGATTTTTCTCTGGAGATCTCTTTAAGGAAGGGGATGACCAGTCCATATCTTCAGGAATACATATGACGTTTTTGATGAATAGGGATGCTTCTTCTAAGGTATTGAATGTTCTCACTTCATTTGAATAAAAAAAAATGATTCTGGCAGGAAAGACAAGTTGTGCTTTAATGTTGTTTTGCTTAAGTAATTTTAGAAGTGACCAGAATTTTTTCCTCTGTTCTAGAACTTTGGTGGAATAATCATTGTCAAATCTAATAAAGTTTTGTTTGTATTTCAAAGGGCTATTTCTCCAGACAGTTTTCAGCACAAGTTCCTTATCCAGATAGGACAAGAATTGTATAACAATTGATCTAAGAGGTGTAGAAGATGATGTTGAAGCAGGCTTCCCTAAGGCTCTATATGCTTTTTCGATGCCGTATGACAGACCTTCTTTTAAGTCTAATATTTCAGGTATCCATATATTTAAAAAGGAAATAATGTCCTCACCTTCAATTTTCTCAGGCAGATCAAAGATTCTTATGTTAGCTATTCTTTCTCTGTTCCCTAAATCATCTACTTTATTAAGATGCCAGGTATTTTGTTTAAGGAGAAATTCATTCTGAGCTTCTTCTTCCTTAAGTCTTACCTCAATGTCATTTAAGGAAGTTTCAGTATTGGTTATTTTAATTTGATGCTGCTGAAGTAACTCAGTGCATCCATTTTCAGAGAGAGTTCTTGTAGAGTAGTAGAAACCAACTGCAGTTCCTTTTTCAATGCCATTTCAGAGTGAGAATTCTTTGTGAGGCTCATTTCCAGAGGATATGAAAGTCTCCATGATGATTTGATAGGAAAATATCTACAAAAATCCACCAACATTTCTAGTTATGCAGTTTAGACTATAATCAACAAGTTTTTGTTATTTCTGTTAAAGAAAATTAATTATTTTCCTATATTATTGTTTGGAGCTCTGAAATTCTGCTGAATTCAGTTGGCCATTCAGGCTACCCCCCCCCAACATACATTTTCTTTTTTTTTTCCATAATAAATCTTTATTGTTATATTATTTTCAAACACAAGTAAGATCAAAAATAACATATATTCACAAATCAAACATTAACTAATATCACTAATAACCACACTCTATATACAATATTTACAAGAATGCTTCCATGTAATACATTTAAATATAAAAAAGCATAATAGTAAATGCAAGTAATAGACAGTTGATTACTAAATTCTCTCCACACACATAAATAATTATTAATATTTCCAAGTTGAAAATACTATGCTAGTATAATATTAAAAATTTGTTCCCAAATTTTTGGATTATTAACATTTTTATTTTGTGGGTTTAATAGTAATTTATGAGCCAATATATGTTTTGTTGCTAGAACTCTAAAGTTCTGCCATGAAGTTTTAGATGGGTCTAACCAATTTGAAGCTATATAAAGCTTCATTAATAGAAAAATATTAATATATATAATAATTTGTGATTTAGGGATCTCTTTCGGGGGAATATGCAGAATCATAAATTCCCATGATAACATTGTACTTTGGTAACCCACCTTCTGAAGTTGACTCTTAAGGGAATTCCAAAGTTTGAAAATACATTTACAACTCCAGAACATATGAAGAAGATCAGCTGGTTGATTCTTACAATATGGACAAGTTGGTGAATTTTTGGGATTAAATTTATGCAGGGTAAGGCGTGTATAATATGCATTGTTCCAAATCATCAACTGGGTATATATTAATTTTTGAAGAGAAGTAGATTTGATGGTCAAGTCAATTGCTTTTAACATATTACTTCTATCTGTCAGTAAAATTTTCTCTTCCCAGTAGTTTGATAACAAAATTTTGTCATGAAATTGAAATTCTTTAATTAATTGATTTGCTGTCGTGATATATTTAAGATCCTGTTGGAGAGCTTGCCACAACAAAGAGCATCTATTAATAGCCTCTTCTTCCGGTTTAAAACTTTTAAAATAGCTTATAGTGAGTTCTCTAATTTGTCTCAGAATAACCAGATACTTTTTAGGTAAGTTAAGTTCTTGTCTTATTTGGTTGGCCGAACCGTAAAGATGTTTATATATATATCAATCAAAGTTAGATTAACTATCATTGGAAACTTGTTGAGATCAATTAGTTGATTATTCAATTTTAAATTAGGATTCTTATGAAAGGGTTGAAAAAAACATCATATGTTGAACCAAATCTAATGAATGAAATAAGTTATGTAAAGAAAATATGTTCGTTTTGATATGTTCAATAATCCCATAGAATGTCAACGTATCCTTACCTAAAAAAAGTATTGCTTTAGGATTGATATTTAACTTTAGAATATATTTATAATTCAGAACTAACCAAAGTGGTGTCCACTTAGTATTATTTATATCATAATTGGCAATTCTTAAAATTCTATTAGAATTTACAATTAAATAATACATTTCAAAATTAGGTAATTCCAGTTCTCCTCTATTTTTTGGGGTCATTAATTTATCATAAGATATCCTGGTTTTCTTTGGTTCCCAAATGAATTTAGCCAATTCTTTATGAATCTTTTAAAAAAATGTCTTCGAAAGTAATAAATTGGCTGACCTAAAAATATACAATAATCGTGGTAATATGTTCATTTTGATAATTGAAACTTTTGCTAACATTGGCAGTCGTAAATTTTTCCATCTCCCAAAATCCGAAATTATTTGTTCCCAGATTGCTTTAATATTATTATTGTAAAAGTCTTTATTATCTGTAGAGAACTCAATACCTAGATATTTAATATTTTCTTTAAATGATACCAGTCCCACTAAGGGCAATAACGAAAAGGGTTTAGGTGTCTTTAAAGGGAAGATATTGTTTTTTTTTCAAGTTAATTTTATAATTAGAGACTTTTGAGAACTCATTAACAGCCTTCAATAATTTTTCAGTATCTGATAATGGAGATGCACAATAAATGCTAAGATCGTCAGCAAAAGCTGCCATTAATATTTTAGTTCTATAAATTATTGGGACATTATGATAAACATTTTGTTTAATATATAAAAACAATGGTTCAAGATAGATATTAAATAATAAAGGGGACAAAGGGCAACCCTGGTGTGTTCCATTCTTAATCTGTATTCTTTTAGAGAAGTTTTTATTAATATACAATGTAGTATAGGGATTACTATATAATATTTGTAACATTTGGACAAACTCATGTGATATATTAAAATACGGTAAAAGATCAAACAAGAAATTTGTATCAACCCTATCAAAGGCTTTCTGGGCATCAATTATAAGGGCATAAATATTTAAATTATTTTGCTTAGCATGCTCTAACATAGTATGTAATGTGAGTGTATTATCACTGGTTTGTCTACCTGCCATAAAACCAGTCTGTTCTTTGGAAATGATATGAGTCATGATTCTCTTCAGTCTAGATGCTATAATAGAGGTTAGAATTTTGATGTCTACATTTATTAATGATATCGGTCTATAATTATCCGGATTTTGTGGATCTGAATTGGCTTTATGTATAAAAATAGTTTTTGAGGCATTAAGATGTGGATCATTAATTTTATTCCTAATTATGTAGTTAAACACAACTGAAAGTATCTTACCGAAAATATCTGCAAACTTTTTATAAAATTCCACTGTCAAGCCATCAGGACCTGGTGATTTATGTGATTTCATATGCTGAATTACATATACTATTTCTTCTTCAGATATCGGTTTAACCAAGTCATTTTGAATGTCCTTTCCTATTGTTGAAAACTTAATTGAATGTAGAAATTGTTCATAATTCCTGTTAGGGGTCATATCCTTTTGTCCAGCATAAATATTAGTGTATATTTTCTCAAAGATATTAAGAACATCCTTAGTTTTAGAATATATTTTATTATTAAATTGTATTTCCGAAATCTGCACGGTTGGTTTTGTTTGATTAATGATCCTAGCTAACGCTCTCGATGGTGTTTGAACATGATTGGCATACCTCACTAACGTCTTGTATTCTTGAAATGTTAATCTACTATTCTGAAGTAAAAAGAGATCCTTTTGACATTTAATCAGTTCCTTCTCTGTTTGCTCACGAAAATCCATAATCAGTTCTTGATCAAGTAATTTAATTTTTATTTCTAAAGTTTGAATATCGTTGTTTAATATCTTTTTATAATAAGATGCTTTTTGCAAAAGTGGCCCTCTTATTTGAGCTTTAACTGTTGCCCATTCAATATCTGGGGCAAATTGTTGTTTCCCTAAACCAATCAATAAGTCTTTCAGGTACTTTGTAATTTCCAGTATTATATCCTCCTTATTCAATACATTTGGATTAAGAGACCAATTATAACCTCTTTGTCTCAAAGTATCCTTTACCCCCTTAGTAAAACTCAACGAAATTTTAGAATGGTCTAATATATAACGGGCATGTACAATAACTGCAGGTTCTAGATTGATCAATACTCTTGATATGAGAAAGAAATCAATTCTGGACCACACTTTGTGACATGGGGAATAAAAGGTAAAATTGCTTGTACTATTATCATTATTCAGATAGTGAAATGGATCATATAATTGAAAGTCTTCTTTAAGATCATTCAGTGCTAATACAGCATGCTTGTTAAATGCTCTTTGTGGACAAGATCTATCCAACTTCGGATTCTGGTAGGTATTCCAATCACCTCCAACAATTACATAATATCTATCAAAGTGTGTTAAAATTGAATATAGTGATGCTATGAATAATTGTTGATCATTACAGGGAGCATATATATTTAAAAGTAAAATAGGTTTATCAAATAAGGTAGACGAAAGAATAACATAGCACCACCATCCATTTTTATCTGTATTAGAATCTAATATATTTTCCTTGTATTGATCTTTAATAATTATGGCTACCCCGGCACTATTTGACTTACCTTCAGATACTACTACTTCTCTAATCCATTTCTTTTTTTTAACATCACCCCATTGATCATTCATTAAATGCATTTCTTGGAGTAGGATAAACCACGCCTTAGCCTGCAACAATACATGTAACACCAGTTTCCTCTTCTTCAAGCTCTGGAGCCCTTTAACGTTCCATGAATCTACTTCCCACATTTCAAAAATTCACTGTAAAATTAAAGTTTTGGAGAGAGAGCATAGAAAAAACAAAAAACAGTAAATTCAAAACCATACATAATCTGGAAGCAATCCTTATATCCCGTCCTCTACCAGTGCATACCCACTCTAACCCCGGACCAGGAGATGTATAGGTCCTGTGTAATATAGAATGACAAAGGGTTTAAAAGAAAAAGCAGATATAAAAACACCACAATGTAAAATTTCACACATGTATCACAATTAAGACCTATAAAACCTAACTTCACTACGACAAAGCCTAAACTAAACATTCCCTAACAAACACTGCCATAAACTACATCTCTTTGGTTAATTACTATTTAAAGAAATCAAATTAAAAATGTAACAGTACAGTACATGTAAAAAGAATAAAGTAAAAAAATAATGCACTTTTAGTAGTTGGATTAGCTATCTATACATAAACCACATGCATTAAAAAAGAGAAAAAAAAATACATACTAATATATAACCCTATATTAAAGCAAATAGATAGCAAATTGTTAATATCCTTTGTTATATATTCACCTTATACTAGTTTCATAATAAAGCAAGCTTCTAACTAAATAAAATAATAAAAATAACACAAAACATTAAAAATTATGCTGACAGGTTAAATAAACATTGCTAAATCCCTGCACCCTCTCTAAATAATATAACTACAAAATGTTGACTAAAAGTTAATAAATGAAGTTTCTAACAAGTTCCTATGTGCGTAAATTACTATAGAACAGTGTTATTTAATGTTAAATACATAAGAGAGTGTTTAAAACAGTTCTCTTCGGTTTTCCAAACCAGGAAGTCCTGTGAAATGCTCGTGATGGGGGACCACCTTTTGCAGATGGACTCCTGGAAGTGCCACAATGAAATCTGCACCCTTGAAAGCATTTTAAGCACTTCCTGTCTTCCTTCTTGTCAAAAACAGATCTTAGAAGCCATAAAATGTCAGGAAACAAGTGCAGGAGATCAAGATAAGGAAAAGCAAACAGTTTTATTACTCAGGAAAAGGCCTAAAGCTTCACAAATGCAAACAAAGGATTACCCAGTCCTCGAAGCACAGTAAACAATGAATCTAGCCTCATCAACATGCCAGTCCCAGCAAAAGTTCAATTCAAGTCTCTGATGCAGGTAAAGCCTTGAAAATTTTAAGAAACAGATTTCTTGCCTCATTTTTGGTGGAAACAGAATGTTTAACCCCATCCACTGTAAATATAAGCATATTAGGATATTTCATTTGAAACTTAATTTGTCAATAAGAAATTTGCAGTAAGGAGACAGAGACTGTCTAGCCTGTCTGATCTGTATAGGTAAATCCTGTGTCAGAGATATTTTATTGTTTTTCCACATAATATAGCCTCCACCTTGTTTTGCAGTAATAAGTATTCTATTTACATCTTGATAATTAAGCAGTTTAACATACACAGTTCTAGGAAAATTAGAAGCTTGTACCTCTCTCAAAGCTCTGTGTGCTCTTTCCACGATGATTTGTTTCACACTATCAGAATCATTTAAAAGCACTGTAAATATTTGTAGTATGGATGGAATTAGTTCATTATACTGAATGGATTCAGGAATCCCTCTGACAATTATATTGTTTCTCCTGGATCTTGCTTCTAGGTCTGTAAGCTTACTTTGTATAGCCTGTATATCCACATCATGCAGATTAGTTTTTTCCAGTAAAACTAATTTGTCCTCAGTATCAGAAATTCGAGCCTCCGTCTTATCCATTCTTTCCAGCAACTGAGTACATGAAATTCCAAATGATTGTATTTGACAAGTCAGTTCTTTTAAAGCTTCTTGTATAGGCAGAAGTGCAGTTTTGATATCCTCCATATTTAAAGCTTGATCAGCTTTAGTTTTAGTCCCTAGTTTCTGTTGTTCCTGTGCTTTAGTAATTTTTTGTCGTTTAGTAGTCAAATCTTTTTCTGGTGATTGCAATTCCGATAATTTTGTTTTAGTCATAGTTATATCCATGCTTTTGTCTTCTTTTGACATCTTATTGGAACACAAAAAGTTGCAATATAAAAAGCACACGGTTCCTTTGTGTATTCCTCTCTGCAGAGCTAGCTAATCTGTTGTAATCCAGTGAAATATATTCCTTTTTTTCCGGTTTTTCTTCTCAATCCAGGATAATAAGTGTAGTTAGAATAAGTTTATTGAAGTTTTGATGTTAAAAACTTTATAGTATCCACTCAGGGTTTTGATTTCCTCGGGTTAAATGTAGAGCTGCAGTTCAGCAGTGTTCACAGAACAGCAGCCATCTTTGAATCCAACCAACATACATTTTCTGAATAATAAAATGTATGAAAATGTAAAGTCTGACATTATTGACTGAGTGTAATCCTCATAATTTGACACAAAATCAAGAAGTTTATGACGGACAGGGCAAAAAATGTGAGCCAAAATCAGGCACATCCTGTAAAATCAGACACATTTAAGAGTTATGAAGCCAGGAAGTGTATGGTGCACAGCTGAATCATGCAGAAATACAGATTCAGATTCATGAGCTATATTAAGAGTAAACTGTTAGAGAGATAGAGGTGTTCTTCAGTGGGAAACTTATGAAATTACTGGCAAATTCTATTGCTGTTTCCCTCTAGGTTTCTGTTGTAGAGACATAACTTCCCTCCTCCTATACCATTTCACTGGTTATTAGAAGACTAGCATAGTCACTTTCTGGACCATCTGAACAATATACAACAATAAAGGTATGCATTTTGACTTCTGCTCATACTATTCAGTCGATGTCTGTACATATTGAATTACTCAACTGTTAACAGAAGTCTAGGCACTGTGAGAGGTAAATACATGGGGCTGTAGGTTCATAGATAGTAGCATACCTTTCAACTGTCCAGATTTTTGCCTCACATTTTTGGTCTGTTCTGAATAAAATTTGTGGTTTTCTGGCAAATAAGTCACTAAATGATATACAATTGAGTTTCAGACTTCATGTCCTTGAGAATATGGATGCTAACACAAATTTTGTTATTCTAAGTTTGTAATTGCAATATTTAAAATCTGTCCCTGTGGGTCTTTTTTACCCTATTATTTTTAGGCTTTGTGCATATTTCTTGTGCTAAGAGGTTGAGAGGTATGGATATTAGTCATACAGTCCAGGAAACCATTGACGAGCCTACCCCAATTTCCAAACTACCCAGGTGCATTACCTACTTAAGTGACTTGCACAATAGCTAAATGGAGGTTGAGGAAGTCAAACCATGGACTACAGGGAGCAACTTATTAAAAGCTCGTACCCTGCACTAACTCCCGCAACTATACTGTGCCTTAGTATTGCCAGTATAAATGCTGTAAGTATAGGTAAAATAAGATCAGGCAATAGCACCTCTTGGCTGCTATACTGGAGTAAAAACAAAGTGTTAGGGTTTGAGCAGCAGATAGAAATGAACTGCTGGATGTGAACTGAAACAATACTCCGTGTCTTTATTATTTTGCACTGTGAAGTGAATTCTAACTGATGCAATAACCTTCTGTGCTCTAAGCAGCTGTGGTTAATTCTAGCCCTCAATATCTAAACAGTTTAAATGGGAATGCTTACTGAATCCTAAAATGTTTATGACAAAACAATTTTGCAGACCATGCCTTAAAGAAGTGTTAATATCTCACAAGCAGTAAGAAGACTGTCAAAGTGCAATGTTATGCATGTGAAACCCATGTTTGCCCATATTTATTTCAAAACTCAAAAATTGAATCCTGATTTAACGTTTTATTTTGAATGCAGAAAATGTCATATTTGATGCTGCCAACCAGCAAAAGTATTTCCAAAGAAACTCTTCTATTTCTGTAACCCTACCTATTAGAACCATCTGAAAGCAGGAAAGTTATTCATCTAGCTGTCAAATTTTCAGTGATGCTTTGCAGGTAAATCGTATGCCTTATGTTCTGAATGTCTTTCAGAATATGGAGCTTTTCTTATACTTTTTATTACTATTTGCAAACACTTACTATCTCTCAGTCTATACTATTTTGTTGTCATATATCTTTGACAAATACGTTAATCTCCATATTGGATCAATCCCAGCACCTGTGCCCTGAATTGTACATTGCACCATTTCATGATATTAACGTAAGTAAGCAAATATCATTAATCTCTTATATTTGTTGTTATAAACAATCAGTTTAGCAGGATTTACTGAGAGATTTCACATATGCACGCACACATATGCACACACATACACACACACACACACACACACACACACACACACACACACACACACACACACACACACACACACACAGACACACACACACACACAAACTCAAAAGTCAGTTGTCTCAAACTAAGTGTTTACTGCTTGAAAAAGTAATGATAAAGTTATGCTGCAAATCCGTGCTTAGAATGCATATATTTTTGGATATGTCTGTCTAAGCAGGGTAGAAACCCAAATAGCTGAGGACACAAGAAACAAACACTAGCAACATTAATTTTCCTTACAAGTGATTAAAGACACACAAAAACAGTAATAAGCAATCAAAAAGCAGTGTGTACTTATATACTACACTCAGAAAAACATAACTTTTGAGTGAGCTATGTATGCAAACTATGCATTCTGTTAAAACACACTACAATTATGGTGATCCTAGGAGGCACTGGACACAATATTTCTGTTGCTGTAACAATTTAGCTCATCATATCCCACAACTATAGTCAACAATTGTGACAGGCTAAGTCATGTAGTACACAGCATTAACAACAATGTTTCAGTAAGTACTCTTGATTCTTAAGAAATCTAACAATACTTCAGTATGTAATATCAGTACTGTGAGGCACACAGCAAAACTGAGAATCACATAATGGACAGGAAACTGAATTTTTATTTGTGGCACACGAAATTTTTACTTGTTTGATGTTATGATTTATGCCTTATACAGCCCTTACTCCTTGACAGCATGCCATTATTTCTTGTGTAGGCCATGTGGTGTGCTGCCACCCCACGAACTGCTGTTAGCGTTTGAAACTAACAAAAAATAAGGCAACATGTGATGTGTGTGTATACACATAAACACATACATGGGCATTGAACTGTATCTCAGCTTCCATATTAAAGCCCAACTTCCTCAAACCTGTAGCCCTTCCAGTCCAGTATAACACTGCAGTAATTAAAAAATAATTCCTTGTAAATGTCCCCACCTCAAAAGTCCCAATGGACATAGAATGGGCGGCGGCCAAAGCACAAATCAGAGGACTACTCATCAAAAAAGCAGCATATTATAAAAAAATACAAATAAAAGAGGAACACACCTTGAAAGAGAAGATAGAAAAACTTGAAAGAGAATTACTAAATAACCCCAGTAATCAAACAGAAGTTGATCTACTAAAACACAAAGAGACCTGTATGTGTTAGAGATCAGAAATCTATCTTTTTATGAGGCAAGAATGTTATCCAATTATGCAGATGAAGCACAAATTCTGTCCAGAGCTTTGACCAGAATTATTTCACAACATAAAACCACCTCAAATATAGTAGAAATAAATTACAGGGACAAAAACTATATAAGAAATGAAGAAAGTATTTGAGCAAATATATTCTCAAATATATGGAGAACAGACTTTACAAGCCTCTAGGGAAGAAAGGACTCCTTTTCTTCAAAAATTAAAATTTCCTAAACTAAACTTAGAACAACAAAAAAAATTAACAGAACATATTCTAATAATGAGATAATCACAACAATTAAACAGTTAAAATCACACAAGGCCCCTGGACCGGATGGACTTACTTCAGAGTTTTACAAATCTTTCACTCCCCTTATTGCTAAAGTACTATATCATGTGCTGAACTATATAATAAATAATAACATAAATGATATTAACTTTAACGCCTCCAAAACTATTTTCATATTAAAAGAACATGCAGATCCCAAAAACCCAGATAGTTATAGACCCATCTCCCTTTTAAATATAGATACAAAGATCCTAACTTCAATACTCGCAAACAGATTAAAAAACCTAATACAGAAAATCATTTCTCCAAAACAAACCGGGTTCACACCAGATAGACAGACCAGTGATAACACGCCAACACTGGATGCATTGATATCTTTTGCAAATCAGAAGAACATTAACATTTACGCAATGGTAGTAGATGCCCACAAGTCATTTGATAGGGTCAACCTAGAATTCTTACTTCAAACATTACCTTATTTTGACATACCTAATAACTTTGTACAGATTATTCAAATTCTCTGTAGTAATCCCTATACACCTCTTTACATAAATAAAACATGATCAAATCGAATTTCGATAAAAAATGGAACACGGCAAGGATACCCATTATCGCCTTTTCTATTTAACTTATACCTAGAACCACTGTTTTTATATATTAAACAAAACACTTACCATAATCCCCCCTCATTACATAACCTCAAAATATATCTTTCCACTTTCTCAGACAATTTAAATATATATTTCACTACACCAAACTCCGATATGGCCAAAATAATAAAACGGAATTGAACAATTTTCCTATATGTCTAATTACAAACTAAACCTTAATAAAACTAACATCTTCCCTTTGAGGTCAAACAGGCTTATTTCATTGATACCACTTTTAAACACCATAAAAATAAAGGATGAAATTAAATACCTGGGAATCACTTTTTTCAAAACAATAAGGAATTCTACCAACATAACATAACTCTTAAATGGCAAAGCATTATACAAGACTGTACAAGGTGGAACAATCTTAAGCTTCCATTTCTGGCCAAAGTCTCAGTAATTAAAATGAACATACTACCTAGACTAACGTATATATTTATGACATCACAAATACCTATACATAATAAATTCTTTAAACAAATTCATACCTCCCTAGAAAAATTTATATGGGATCCTAAAAAGACCAGAATCTCATACGAGAAACTAACACTCCCCAAGAACAAAGGGGTCTAAACTTACCATATTTTAAAACTTATTACTCTATTATCCACACTAACAGAATACTGAGAATAGCAGAGTATAACCTGTCAGCAAAAACTTGGTCACCACCATGGGTGATAATTTACTACAGATACACCAACTCACTAGGCATCAATCCCAAATTACTTCCCTTTTTGAACAAAAAGATATACAAGCACACAAAATTATAGACCCTCTAAAACATTCTATAACATAACTCAAAAACTATTTCTTTCCTTAAACCTGGGGTAAGTTCTGCTAACATTAGAACCCCTCCATAAAAATTGTAATTTAAAAATAAATAACAAGATGCTAGATTTAGATTCCTTTCCCCGATTAAAAGAAAAAAGAATGCAAGATATCTACCCACTACTTAATTGTACTATCCAAGAAATGAGAAATAATCTGAATCTACCTAAGTCTTATGTCATAACGCTTAGACAAATCAAAGAGATGTGTTCCTGTTACCTCCAAAACCTTACCATACCCAATAGTGACATGGGAAAATGCACTCTGCTCTGAGAGACTATCCTCATGACAAAGAAAACAATAACAAACTCATACAAAATGACAGAGGAAATCAAATTCCAGAAAGACCTCCTTTTCTCTAACTCTCTAACTACTGGAGGAAAATACATCCATCCTGGGACGACTACCAGATACAAAATGCAATTAACCTAACACTGAAAAGCATACCCCTTAAAAAACTGTTGTACACACAGCTTATGATAAATAACAATGCATATTTTAAACCTGCATTACTACACAAATTCGATTCAACAAAATCACCATACTGTCCACACTGCAAGGATCAGATGGCAGATTTAATGCATATATTTTGGAGTTGCAAATGCATCTATAAACTTTGGAATTCACTGAAATTACAATTACAAAAAGTGGGATATCAGTCATCAACACTTACATGGGAATTTACCATATTACATATTCGCCCATCTAACTTCTCAGTAAAACAAGCAAACTCACTTATAACCATATTCTCATTAATGAAACTATATATAGCCCTCAAATGGATAGAGACTATGAACATCTCTTGGGAGGGTTTTAAGAAAGTGGCTATTAAACACCTATTAGCTCAGAAAATAGTAATGGATAAAAGAAAGAAAAACAGCAAAACTTGAGCAACTTGGGAACAATCCTTTAATATCATACTAGCATAAAACATCATGCACACTATAAAGTAACATGTTATAAGGGAACCTAACAATATACCCACAAACTCACAACAAAATATGGTATTGCAAACATTAATGTATGTGTTATCTTTATATTGTTTAAACTTGTTTGAGAAAGCATCTATGTATAAAGTGTAAATAGGTTTGTTATATGACCTTCATGTTTCTATACTAACTACAATGTATAACTTTTTCTTATGGTCATGTTGTAAATAAGAAAATTGTTGTGTCTTTTATAAATGCAAAATGAAAATAAAAAATATTGATAAAATACTTCTAAAATAACAGGATTATGCGAAAAAATTAGTTACTCATATATTTAAAAAAAATAATAAATATATAACCATAAAAAGATAAACATAAAATTAAATTATAACACACCTCATTGAGCATTATAACATTTAGTTTACACCTTGGCACACAAACCATATACCTGACTATGTACATACATGTGATCATCTGTGCCTCTTTCACTATGTAAGTAGATTGATGCTTGTTTAAAAATAAAATTGCGGAATTTACCACTGTGCTGCTTTAGTAATATATGTCATCTTGCTCAAACAATACTAATAAGATATTTCACCAAAAAATGATCTGCCTTTCATCACAGTCATTATAATTCTCTCCACCTTTGGTCTAAACAAGGTAGAAAGCTGAATAGCTGAGGATGCAGGAAGTGAACACTAGAAACACTAATTTTTCTTATAAGTGGTTAAAGACACACTGAAACACTACTATGCAGTCTGAAAACACTGAAGAAAAACAGATCAGGAATGTCTCATGTAATCCAGATCACTGAAGCATGCTGATCACAGCTTACTTTTTAAAAGAAAGAACATAAGGAATAACAGTACTTCAACTTTCAGAGAAATGTAAATCATCAATATGTTTATATTCCAGGCTTTATTCCTGTCTACTGCTGCTTTGTATACACTTTAACTAATCCCAGCATTCTTTTCTGAGGCTTTGTACCTTGCAAGTTTAGACTCCTAACTAAATTAATGCACTGTGCTTGTCATGTCTCACTTCTCAGTAGTTTAAATATTATTTTAATGTATGTGTCATTTACATTTTTATGTATTCATTGCACAATATTAAAGATACTTTTAACATATTAGAACATGTTAAATCTAAGCCTGGTTCCATTACCTTATTTGTAGAGTATGTATTGTCTGACACATTTTCTGTGCTTCTATTCCTTTACTTTGTCTGAACCACTGCATCTAAATTCATTATACTATAGCTGTATGTATGTATATATATATATATATATATATATATATATATATATATATATATATATATGTATATATATATATATATATATATATATGTGTGTGTATATATATATATATATATATATATATATATATATATATATATATATATGCGTGTGTCTAAATATATCTATATATATCTATACCTATCTATATATATTTATGCGGGTCTACTTCACATCACTGAAGTCCTATTTCACTGACTTTAATTTCATTGAGGCCAAATCACCTAAATTTCACAATACTGACAACTCATTTTACTGAATCTCATTTCACTGACAGCTTACAATGGTAAATTTCAAAAGACAAAATGGGAAATCATAAATAAAATCACTTACAACACTAATGCCTACCTCTTTCCACAACTTAAAAACTACTTACTTATCCTCTTAGCAGAAACCAGACAATATAAAACCAAACTAATTGGGGGGCTATGCCCCCCACATGCCCCAACATGGGGGGCTGTGCCCCCCACACCCCCTAACTATATATATATATATATATATATATATATATATATATATATATATATATATATATATATACTAATTCCAGAATCGCACTACAGTGGGGAAAAGGGCATATACCTTTTACTTGCCTCACAGTACTCTACATGCTGCCACTACTGCTTTGAACTCACAAAACATCCGCCAAATTACTTTAGATACTTCCCATACAAATGTAAAGATACATACCCACATTTAAAAACACTACAACACCACTTTATACATTAGATTGTGCGTCAGGCCTGGCAAGCCGGTACATAAAAAAACAACTGCCAATCATTAGCGGACCGTAGTTCCGCTGTGGCGACCCCTAACCAGTTAAAGCCGAAAGACACAATCAATTCTGACACTCAGCACTATAAGTTACAGAAATTCTTTCTATCACAAACAACTTAAAGGAGAACAGAAACCCACATCAGGACTAATGCTTACAATTCAGTGAAATGAGATTCAGACAAATGAATTTTCAGCATTTTGAAAATTAGGTGATTTGGTCTCAGTGAAATGGGATTTTAATGATCTGAAGTAGACCCATTTATACACATACATATGCACAGAATGTCAATTCATCAACATACATCGATAATTGTTATAGTAAAACATAAAATCTTGAAAATCATGGGTTTCATCAAATCCTTCAAACAATGCAAAGCACCTAAAAACTCTACAGTCTACACATGGGGTGTTGCACCCTCCCATACACAAGAACTATTTTAAATATGTCAAGTCTCTGATTGTACAACAGTGAGGGGAAAGGAGAACTTCAGCGATAGCACTATACATTAATAACTTTAGCAGCACAGAAACAACTTAATTTTTGTCAAGCCAAACAAAAGAAAAATAATGTATAAAAATTCCAGTAGATAATGTAACTATGTAGAAGAAATACACACACAAAAAGAAAAAAAATAATAAAAAAGACAAAAATGGCCAACATTAGTTTTTCTTTCTTATAGTTTATTGAGGTAATAGAACATACTCTTACAGAAGACAAGACAAGAAACAATGAAACAATCAAAGAATGCAAGAAAAAAATAACAAAAAATATAGACACAAGAACTATAAAAAGTCAATATAGATCTAGGAGCAACAGAAAGACTACTAGATATTATGCAAGAAATACAATGGACAAAAATAAAAACAAAAACACTTTACAGAAAGACACCCACGTTGAAGATGCAGAAAATATGCCACAGTAACAGAAAACTGCCATGAAGGAAATGCAATATAGATCAACCAAGAAGACAAAAAGTACGAGAAAAAAAAACAAAGAAAAGAAAAGAAAATCTATACACATATTCTCAACACACAAAACAAAAAAGTGGCACTAAGCATGGTACATCCCTACCACAAAGCACAAATGCAACCATACAGTGCAACATAAAAAAGCTCAACTGCAACTAAAAATGAAAGCTAAACACATGTTCATCCTCATAAACAAACTTAAATACACACACAGACACACAAAACAACACAATCCAGTAATACAAGACCACCTAACACAAAATCCTCTCATAAACAAATACAGCACAAACCCATGCAAATAATACAATTCCACAAGAAAAGATCACCAATATATAACCCTAAAAACTATTTGCACACAACCATAAACAACAATGCATAAACAATATCCATAAATATGCAGATGCACACACAACACCCGCCCCATAATACATTAAAATATAGTTTAAATACACATGTAATTACAATAATAGTAACATACATATATGTTTACATATACACGTATGCAAATAAAACAAGAAAAAATAAACTAATACAAAACCTATCTGCACTAACTACTACAACCCAACAGCACCCTAAAGTCCTGAAATAAACAGAATTCATTAATATAAATAAATAAATACATAAATAAACACCTCAGTAGAAATCTGTATATGCATTTATATTTATACATTTGTCTTTTGAAGAAACCTACAACTCTATCATAAGTAAATAAATAGACAAGAGAGAGACAGACAGAGAAATTGATAGATAGACAGCAAAATACCCTTTACACTACTTAAATGTACTAAAATCCTTCCAAACATAAAGAAGAAAATAGAACTAAAACAAAAGTGAACCTAACTCCCAAACACTCTGCCTAGGAATCTAAGCTGGAGAGGACACTTAGAAAGACCAACACAGCACTAACTGCATGACTGACTGCAGTACCATATCTCATACTCATTCAGGCCTCCACCCAAAGTAAACTGATAACAGCAAACGTGATGCTCCTCACCTTGAATGTCTTGGAATAGCACTGTACCCAAACGTACCTTCAGTGCATCATTATAGAAGGTAAACTCTTCAGTAAAATCAGTAGATACTAACACATGGTCTGAGAAAAGGATTATTTTCAGTTCATCCAGTGTTCTCTTTGCCACGGGAGACCATTACACCTTAACAGTTGCTTTTCCCATTGTGAGATTCATCAAAGGACATGCAGTAATTACAAAAATGAACAAAAAATACTTCATTGTCCAGTTACTCCTAGATATACCTTCACACCCTTGTATACATGGTACACATCACTTTTTTATTACCTCTATGTTTTCTAGTTTTGGACTTACCACTCCTCTTCATATTAGGTACCCTGTAATACAGTTTATTTTTGTAATCATTTATAGTCAAGTTTGTCTTTCTTTCTGTCTGTCTTTTGGGTTCTAACACATTCTGCAGTCTAGGTAAGTGAGAGTCCTAGTCCACTGAATGAAAGACTACCTCATATAGGTATGCTACAACATATCAAGAGTGTGATTCAGTATTTTGTTCATCAGCCTGTGAAAGGCTGCTGGTGCTCCATGTAGGCCAAATGTTAGCAATGAATACTGAAACAGACTATCATCATAGTATCATACCTTTAAAGTAGAATACTAGACTAACAACCCAAGGGGCCATTTTAAGCCTATCCAAGCTCCCCAAAATACAATTTGATAGATATTTTTTTTTTGTGGAGGGTGTATTTTCTTAGGCAGACAAAGAAGTGCAAGCTTCTACTCTCTAGTAAAGACATGGGTGCAGACCATGGATATATTTGTGGTTCCCCATCCACTGGTCCAGGTTCTGCTTAAATAAATGCAGAGAAAGACTCTAGTTCACATTGATGGGAAACCTGTTCCATAGAAGGGGAGCCCCTGAGACACATAGCTCTTAACTGGCATGTCCTTTTTATGTTGCTGGTGAGATTTAGGTTCCTAGATTGGGTGTTTCTTATGTTAGCTGGTTTCCAAATATGTAAGAGGTCCATTGGTGCTGGAGCTGAGGAAGCTTTGTAGGCTAGGTATGGGTCACCTCTCAGCAACCTGAATGAAACTAAATATAGGGACAATGATATGAAGTGGTATGCATAGGCCTTATTTTCTACCCCTTGTATTCTGTTTGCAAGAAATCTCTGTGGGAGTTGCAGTTGCTGCTTATGCATGGTGAGGTACATACTGAAGGGGCACTGTAATCAATGGTAGATCCTGTGACGGTAGAATGCAATAGGATGATGAGTTGTTTGGACCTAGATGCCATACCTTTACTTATAAGTTTTACAACAAGGAATGATTTCCTTCCCACAGTAGGAATGTGTTGGTCAAATGCAAAATTTCTGTGTGCACTTTTTACCAAGTCCCTAAATACGGGGTCTATTTTCAGAGGTGTATTGTCAATGTGATAGTTTTCAGGGGGGAAGATGTCTTGCTGAATTATACTATGATCCACTTCTTAGCATTGAGTTTTAGACCATGTCTCTGACACCACTTATTAGTCTTTGTCGGGGCCTGTTGCAGTATATTAGTATCTTGGGGTAATTGATGACCAGTTTGCAGTCATCTGCAAACATGGTCAGTCAAGTCAGAGAATTTTGACATTAGCCTTGACTTCAGAGTAGTAGACGCCAAATTTCAGTGACCCCAGCACTGAGCCTCAAGGGATCCCACAAGTAACTGGCCTTTTTGTGAATGAGGATTCCCCTATTCTAACTTTTTGGGTTCTGACAGTGAGCCAGCTGGCTATACAGTACATGGTGTATGGGTTAATATTCTGTAAGCTTGTTCATGATGCCCAAGTGGGGTATTATTTCAAATGCCTTGGCCAGGTTGAGGGAGGCAGTATGTACTGATTTGTCCATATACATCACTTTGGTAACATTCTCAAAGAAGTCCACAAGTTTTAGTAGGCAAGACCTTCCCTTGTCAAATCCAAACTGTCTAGAGTCCAGTTCTGTAGTTTACTTATGTCATTATTTACGATAGCTATGATTATCCCATCCATAGCCTTCGACTACAGGTTCATCAGGCTAATGGGTGAGTAGTTTTCCAGGCTGGTGGATAGACTGCCCTTGTGCAGTGGCATAACCATTGCAGCCCTGCATTCATTAAGTACAAAGCCTATTTGAAGGTTGTGGTTGAATAAAGATTCTAGTGGCATCAATAGTTCATGTTTCATGCAATTAAGGAGACATCAATGTACAATGTTCTTGACCTTAGAAAGCAGTTTGAGGATCTGGTGTCTACTGATGGTTGGAATGAGATGGATGTTGGAATTTCCTGACGAGTATCTGGGGGTAATTTATCAGCCAGGAGATTAGCTATATATTACTGTTCCATGTTGAAATTTCCTGATGAGTATCTGGGGGTAATTTATCAGCCAGGAGATTAGCTATATATTACTGTTCCATGTAGGTGACACCATATACAATTAATATGGTATATTGATGTGTATTACCTTTGGGGTTTTAGACATTGCTGAAGAAAGCTTTGTGGTTTTACCTGACCCGGGCAGCCAGTTTTACCTCACATTTGGCTTTTGTGGACTTCATTAATCCCATGAATTTCTTGTTTGGGGTGATGAAGGAGCTCTTACTTTGCTGGGAATTGTCCCACTTAATTTTTGCTATGAGTTTCTTCATTTCATTTCATTGTATAGCCTATTAATTGTGGAATTCCATTAGGGTGGCTAGATTTTTGAACCAACTCTGTGCTTATTTTGGGTAGGCACAGCAGTTTCTATATAGCTATTGATATTGGTATGCAGGGTTTCTGTGAACCTTTCTGCATAGGCAGCAGTATTTCAAGGGTTGGGGGGATATGAAATTTATTTAGGGGAGTCACTTATTAGTGGAAAGTATGCCTTAGAGTAATTCTTAAAAGTTCAAAGGTTTCCAGGTGTTCCTGGTTTTACATTTACCTCAAGTAAGACAGCTTTATGGTGTAACTTGACATTTTACTAGGGGCGGGGAGGTGCCATGTTCTGTCATGTTTGTGAGAACCAGGTTAAGGATGCTTGATCCCCTAGCTGGTGTATGAACTATCTGCTTTAGAGTATTAGCATTTCCAAGGTCCAGGAATTTCAGGACCTGTATGTTGCAGGTCTAGTATGATTCCCAGTTTGTAATGGGGTAGTTGAAGTTGCCCAAGAATATGGTGTTGGTTTGGATGGGGAGTGTGTTGAGTGCCTATAGGTAAGTGTTGTGGTTTTCCTGAGTCATTGAGGGGAACCTATATCTTACAAGGATGTGGTATGGGACCTTAATTATTGTGATGTGGACATGGAGAAGTTCAAGTCTGTCATGCTAATGGACCAGCCTTGAGGTCTGTTTATTTTTTAATGTATATAGAGGTACCACAACCTATTGTCTCTTCCTGTGCAGCATCTAGTTTAAATGTGTGGGAGGCATTGTAGCCCTGAACTGCCGGGGTGCTTTCCATGGCTTTAAGCCTTGTCTCAGTGACTGCATAGACATCTACCTTCTCTAAGGTTAGGAGAGCCTGCATGAAGTGGAATTGCTTATTCAGGCTTGTGTCACTAAGCAGTAACACCTTTAGTTTGTCCTGGTTTGGTACAGCTATGTTGGAAGGTTTATGTTGTTACCAATGCTTAAAAAAGGCAGTACGGGGTGGAAAAGGTTTTAGCTAATATTCAATATCCCAGGGGGGGTAGATGCAGACCATCCATGGGAAAGTAGCATGGTCTGTTAACTGTATCCTCCCAACCTGACAAATATTGTACCCCATTTGAATGGCACTGTACTTTAAGACAATTGCTGAAGTCAGTTATTTTCTGTTCATGTTGTAACATTATCCCTGGAGAAGGTAGAATTCTGCTCGGGCTAGGTTCAAACCAGCCTGGGACACATAGTCCGAGAGCTCAGCCATGTCTCTCTTCATGTCTCAGATAGTTAACACCCACATGGACTATGACTGAGTGAGTCATACTTTTACTTGGAATTAAGTGACTTGAGTGTATGAGTGATATGATGAATCCTGGTCCCTGATAGGCAGCTGACCATGATTCTCTCTTTGCTTAGTCCGGTGAGTGGGATGTCTGCGTGTCTCACTATGGAGTCACCTATGATGAGAATAACGGGTTGCATAGTGGTATCCCTTCAGGGCTTAGAGGTTGACATACCATGAGTTATGGCAATATGTGTCTTGTTGGGCATTGTTTTTGTGGAATGCTCTTGAGGTTGATGAGGACTTTTTTGTGCGTTCAGTGTCTTGGATGACCTTGTGGTTTGGGGTGATTAAGGTTAACAGCCTCAGCATATGTGGGTCTATGTGACTGGTCTGTACTATGTGAGGTGGTTGTCATGTGTGTGTGCTGCTGACAACCTCTTTGGTAGTGTGGGTGCTTGCAAGCAAGAGCCTTGCCTCTAAAGACATTGTACAACTACAACTCTTGTATACGTTATTTATATACTTAAGTATTAGGCGTTTTTTACTGTACATGTGGCAATAGCTGCATTGCCTCAGAATGGCCAGGTCCACCAGGCTTTGGAGATAGCAGGGAAGTGCATGTCTATGGCTTTGGATCCTAATTGCTTATTCTACAGGGAGATAGTACAAGGTGGGTTCACAGCAGACTTGACTGGTGTAGGAGTGTAGATTACTAACAAGACTGCCTAAAACCGCTTAGGGTCAAGCTTGATGGGTGGGTTCTTCTTAGCATGCAAATTAGAAGCTCAGTGCACAGACTAGCTGCTCAGAAAGCAATCTAGCTGACCACTGCACAGCCAAGGATTTTTGAAATTAAAGCAGTAGTTGTATAGGAAAAATTTCAGTTATAGGTGACTTCATCCATACAAGGCACTGCCAACCTCCGCAGAGTGATGAGCAGCATCACACAAAAATGACAACTTTATACAGGCAGAAACAAAGCACAAACGAAGAAACAAATTGGTCCTCTGGCCAATAGCAAGCAGGCATTTATAGGTTTCAACCTGTGTATCCCAGCTTAGAAGTAACCTGGCCCCTCTCTACTCCCACTAGGGAGCAAAGCAAAGACCCTTATAGTAGAAAAACTGCCTGGGACCACCCAGAGTACAGAAACAGCAGGTCATGGCTAGAAGCCAAACAGAAAGTGCAGGAAATCAGTGAAAATGGTTATGGCAAGAGATTTGCGCACTGATAATTTCAAATCAAGAACAAGGTCACAGTAGTTAATACTCAGATTAGGGATATAGCCCTAACATATTTTCAGATAAAATGTGCAGTTCAGTACTCAGCAGTAAACATACAGTTTTGGCTGGGACTGGATGCAGTCCAACAAATGCTACCCATTTTTCAGCAAAACAGCTAAAAAATACGTTTCAAGGTCAATTTGTTCTTCAAAAACAGCGCTATGTAACAGCAGAACTGTAAATATTTGAAATACAGTAGAAAATAACCTTTCAGTCAGTTAACTAGCAGTGTATTGAACATAGGAATACAAAAGCTGCTTTTACTTTGGCTGAGGTGGTAAGTGGTTTCTGCCAGTATCCCCACATCATGACCACTGTTGTCAGTTATCTGATCTTTCCTATGTTCTCTACCAATTCCTTAGTTCCAATCATAGGATAGCTATCAAACTTTGAAATGTTTTTCAATTTCCTGGAGTTGTAGAATGTATCACCAGCAGGTTTAGGGGCTGCCACTACCGTGTTGCTCTTGTCAATTTTTTATTACTCTGTAATTTCTTGCTTGAGCATTTTTTGAACTTCTTCTATTAATTTTTTCTGTGACCCTTGTACTCTACATAATCTTTGTTTAACATTCAGTCTGGCTGTTGTCTTTATATTATGCTCTATTACTTTAGTTTTCTGTGAGCACTCCATTTTTGAAGAAATATTATCTAAAACCCCATTTTTGTACTTTTTTTACATGGATTCCTTTAGCTATTCATCTAGTGACTCTATGATGTCTCCTATAGAAACTTCAGCTTGAATGCTCTATGTAGACTTCTAAGCTTCCTTCCATGGCTTCAATTCATAAATGTGTTGAAATTGCCATACCTATTGTTTTGGTGGTCTCACCTTATAGTTTGCTGCATTCATTCACTCATTTATTCATTCCATCACCTAAAATGACCCCCCCCCGTGCTATTTGGACACAAAACTTGTTTGTCATGAAGGCTACTAAAACCAGTACCTGATCTCTTGGGTTAAATTTCTCAAGCTCAGACATTCTTATTATAAACTCTGTTACATTTCCTGGGCTCTCTGCAAGTGCTTCCTTAATATGGGCATTACCAGTTTTAGTCTATGTGAAAAAAAAGGAACATGTTCTATCGCTTCTACTTTGTGTATTTTCCTCTTTCCATGTTTCTTTTGCAATGAGTGCAGCCCTCTTGGGTGACAGATATCTAGAAGATCAAAAGCTGCAAAAGCAGTTGAAACCTATGGCACTTCTTTGTTTGCAATCAATAGGCAGGGTAACAACTCTTCCTGCATTTTTGCATCTGCATCAGCAACTTCCTTAGCATGGATTTATTTGTGTTTTATTAAACCCAGCTATTAACTCATTAGTCTGTGGATGGTAGGTGGATGTTTTCAATTGTTTAACTTTAAAGCACTGACTTAACCAATGCTCTACCTTTGAATAAAATAAGTGCTTTGATCAGTAACTCTCTCTCTCTCTCTGTTTATGAATACCTGCTCTGGGGAATAAAAGTACCAGTACCCTGACAATAGCCTTTGAATTAGCTTTGTGTAATGGCACTGCTTCTGGCTCAATGATGCCCATGTCAGTCTGATCAAATGGTACCTCTGTGATAGGAACTTGGATCAAGGAACTTTTAAAACTAGACCAGGGTGTAGTTTTCTGGCATTCTGAAGAAGCACAGAAATGATTTACTTTCATTATATGTGTTCGGTACAATCTGACTAATGCTTCTGCTTTAGTTTTGTCCAACCCCTAGTGACCTCCTAATACATGACAATGGACTTCCTTCATTACTAGTGTTCTATAAGGTTCTGGCACTTGTAACTGCTAGAGAATATCTTCCCTTTATTTACTCTATATAAGAGGTTATCTTTTAACTCTAAATAGGGGTAAAAAACAGTGGGAATATGCTGTTCACCACCTTCCACTTCAGCCTTAGTTCTGTTCTTTTTTTTTTGTTCCATTTAATCAATAATCTTTCCATTTTACCTTTTTAAAGTTTATGGGAATTATTTTTAAGTCCACTAATTCAGGATTACTTTTTTCAGTAACCCACATTGAGATGGGTTGTGTAGTTTCTTCCCCTAAAAATACTGGCACTGTAAAATGCACAGTATGCCTTTCTCTTCAAAAGATAATTTTAAACACCTTTATTAAAATATCATTTAAGGTACAGGGAAATATGCAATTAATAGAAAAGAAACCATACTAACATTTTTCAATGAACAAGCGTTATACAAGTTTCCTGGCTTTATAACAACTCTTTCAGTCCAAAGGTATTTAAATCACTCTATTCCGGTCTTCTCTTAAACCTCACTCCTCCTTCTGAACATTATTTTGCAGGCATTGCTTCCACAGATTCTATTTATTTTTATGTAATTTGCTCCTTCCCTTCTCTAAAGGTCCCTCTCCCAGTTATTTTATTTCTTTTACAATATTCAGCACTTCAAATACAATCAATTTAGATTTTCATTTTCTAACGATTGCTTTTTTGACCGTCAACAGAATAAAACCTAATAAGGTCATACAATGTCTAAGCAATTCAGATCCTGTGTCCCATCTTAAAATAATAATTTCCTTATTTACAGTCCCCCCCCCCAATATTTCTGGCAGACTATTTTGTATAGAATGTGTTTTAATCTTACCCATCACACCTCCAGAGACCTGGTGCCTAGCAGATTGGGCAAGTGTCCTGTCACGCATGCTTACAGGAGAAGCACTAAACATATACATGGACATGGACAAGATTGCATGGATCATGGCATATTTAAGAAAGAACATTAAGTCAGGGTTGGTGTGACCCCTGAGGTTTAAGCAATAACATTTCATAGTAGTATTTTTACTGTAGACAAAGGGGTAAGTGCACATGTCTTAAGGCACATTTCAAAGCTTTGGCTTGAACCTGATATCATCAAAAAAGCAAACATGTTAGAAATTATATCAGCAGACAGGTTTAAGAGAGTGTTGTTTAGAAATGTAAGAAAATGATTACTGTAAACTGATTCCAGGAACTCTGATAAATATTCCACTAAAATTACTTACTTATCAACTCATTGCAAAAATATTTAAAATGACTTGTCTGCTTCTAAAGTGAAAACCGTAGTGAGAAATGTAACATCTTTGTTGAACAAAAAGAAGCAAATCAGGTATTAATTTACTTCAAATATGGGAGAAGGTCACCTTGCTATGTTCTGTGTTACAGTTAGGATAATCTTGTGGTTGAGAGCTGTGCTGGCCAGCACAATCATCCTTTGTTGAAGACCAGCTTTGGTCATTCCCCACGTGTGATTTCACAACTCCCCAAGTCATTT
Organism: Protopterus annectens; assembly: GCF_019279795.1. Classification (NCBI taxonomy): domain Eukaryota; kingdom Metazoa; phylum Chordata; order Ceratodontiformes; family Protopteridae; genus Protopterus; species Protopterus annectens. Next base: position 442,205,714 of record NC_056738.1, read on the forward strand.
CTTCATGCTTGTGGATACCAGTTAACCATTCCAGGAACAACAGTAACAATAGTACATAGACGTTTTAGTACAAAATATGGTCTGCATTTGTCAGCAGAATTACTAAGAACTAAAATTTAAAACAAAAACTAAAGATGCAAAGGTGAAAGATACTAGCTATTCCTTTTATTAAACTCCAGATGTTCAGTAAGCACACTGATCTTATTAAAAACTTCTTCTGACTGAACTTCATTTACAATCCAAAATATTTAAAGATACTCAAAAGTGTCATATGAACAGACCGGACCAATGAAAGCTTATAAAATAAACTCAATAAAAAAGATTTAATTTTAATTTTACACTTGGTAATGTAGTGGCTAGCTTTCATGACTTGAGTGTTTGGAAGAACTAAAAAAAATGATCATTCTCTGGCCAACACCGGCAGTGTGAGTCAAAGAGAGACAATGGAGGCAGGAATATGTAAAAAAATGTTTATTATACAATGCCTCCTAAAAAACGTGCACGCTGATTGGCCAGCCCAACCAGCGTGCCCGTTGTAAATCCCTCAATATACTAACGGAAAAAGGTCCGGTCGCCCGGACTTTTTCCGTTAGTATAAAACACTGTCTCGCTATGTTAAAAGAGTTTAACATAGTGACACAGGTTTAAAAAAAGCAACGCAGATCTCCGTTGCTTTTTTTAAAGCTGTCTCGCTATGTTAAACTCCTTTAACATAGCGACACAGTGTGTAAAAAGCAACGGAGATCTTGCGATCTCCGTTGCTTTTTTTTTAACCTGTCTCGCTATGTTAAATGGGTTTAACATAGCGAGACAGCTTTAAAATAAGCAACGGAGATCTTGCGTTCTCCGTTGCTTTTGCTCACAGCTCTGATGTACTGAGTAGGCATGCGCAGTACATCAGAACTGCCGCGGAGCACCAGACAGCTGTGGAAGGGCAGCAAAGAGGCATTATACAATGCCATTATTTAAGAAAAGTAATTATTTCTTTTCTTAAATAATGTCATTGTATATAACAATAACCACTTCTGGGTGTGGGTAATGCTGGATTTACCCACGGTTGTCTTTGTTTGGTCCCGAGGGCGAACCACGCCAACCGTGGGTAAATCCAGCATTACCCACACCCAGGCGTGGGTTATTGCTATATTAACTATTTCAACAAATCAAAATATTAGCACAACTGGCTTGGCATAATCAAGTAAAGCAAACACAACCTTAGTTCTCATAACAGTGTTCAGTCCACACAACCTTCTAGGGCAAAGGCTGTATTGAAATTAAAAAGCCAAGGTTGCAGGCTTCTCCCAGGGGTTCCACTCTGTAAGCAAGTATTAGCACAAATGACACTCTACTAGGTAGCCCAACTGACCTCTTTCACTCAATGCTTCTATGTCTTCCTTCAGATGATCCTCCGGGAGAGGAGCTAACTTTTATAACATATTGACTGGCAATTGACATGATCTAGTTAATACATGGTATGTCCTGACTACAATTCTGTGAGAATATTGAGATATTCCACTTAAAAACAAGGTACACATTTTCCAAATTCATCAAGTGAGTATATGTACATGTGTGTGCATACGTGTGCATTTTTACTGAACAATTATTTTTTCTTAAAGTGTAATGCTGGAATGTTCTGCAGAACATTAATTTTATCCAGATTTCTGTGATGGCCACCGTTTATGTTGCTGCTGGTTTGTGTTAGGGATGGGAGAGTGTGTGCATGTGTTTTAGGGTTAGCACTAGGTAATGAGATAGACTTAGTGTGTGTCAGCATGTGCAGGTTAGGGCTAGAGATAGGATTAGGTAAGGTAATAGACTGTGTGTGTGTGTGTGTGTGTGTGTGTGTGTGTGTGTGTGTGTGTGTGTGTGTGTGTGTGTGTGTGTGTGTGTGTGTGTGTGTGTGTGTGTGTGTGTGTGTGTGTGTGTGTGTGTGTGTGTGTGTGTGTGTGTGTGTGTGTAATGTGCACCCCAGCTGTCTTGTGTAAGTGCAAGCTTAAGGTTAGGGGCAAAGTCACGTATATCACTAAGGTAAAGAAGCCCCCCTACATCACCTTTGTGATGTGTAGTAACCCTATATCCTACCTTATAAAAACTCTTTCCACAACATTACCTACTTACTGTTCAGAATAATTAGGTCTTGGCGTTACTGAAGGGTTTTAGTCTATGGACTAAAAAAGAAGAAATTTTCTTTTGTACGTTTGATGTGCATGCTTTTTGGTATTGTGAATGAAAGGTTTTTAATAGTGTTTTGTAGTCAGTATTTTAGCTTTTGATCATTCCTATTTCAATTTTATATATATATATATATATATATATATATATATATATATATATATATATATATACACACACACACACACACACACATATATATATATATATATATATATATATGTATGTATAAGGATTGCATATTGTCAAAAGTTCATAATATCAACTGTCTTTAATTCTAGCAGAAGTGAATTAAAAATCATTTAATCACTTCAGCCAGCATTACTTTGTGCGAGGTCATGGAACAGCAGGAATGGATAATTTGCCCTTTCCCAATTGTTGTGCAATCTTGGAGTTAGTATATATAATTAGTAGGGGATATGGGGGGGGTATGCTTGCCCCCTTGCAGAAAACATTTATTTGGAAGTTAATTATTCTATTTAATTAGTATAGTTTCTGATTGTTTTTTTTTTCATTAAAACAATCTTCAAACAGAATGAATTTTAAATTACCACATATACGGGGAGAGAGCTAGACAGATGCAGATAATAAAAGAAAACATTCTGAAAATGATCTACACAAGAAGAGAAAAACTTTACTGCAGCCTTAATCAGAAAGCACGTTCATCCTATTAAAGGACTTCATCAGACAACATTCTCTCAGATATTTACAGTTAAAATGATTAGAAGTAAATATAAAGATCTGAAGTCCTGTGTGGAACTTAAAGGGAAAACATCACTCCTATTAAATTAAGCAAGCAGAGGACCGTGAGCTAACAGCAAGAGGACAAGGGAAGAAGAATAAGCCTGTGCAGGAAAAACAGCAAGCCATATATGGGGGCTTAGTGAGGTGAATCTTAATGGGAGAAAGAAAAAGGCTGCAGCATCAGGATGAAAACAGAAACGCGAGTACAAGAAGAACAAGAAAATTGGGCTATATTAATTTGTGCTGCCAGTAAACTGGAAAAAGAATTTGACGAAGTAAGTTACACAAGCCCAAAAGAGTTGCTGCAAGGAATGGAGCAGAATAGGCAGTTGACTTGGTGCCCTGCGTATTCCTGTACTTGTTCTAGTTCATCAAGGTTTTTGAAGCCATTCAGGTTCTCTGACAAGAGAGAGATTTTTTTATGGAGCCAATTATTCAAAAAACACAGCAGATCAATGGTGCCTCCATGGCAATATGGAATAGAAGTAAGTTAACAGGTCGGTACCCTAGCTAAACTAAAAGAACCAGAAATCCACTCAAGGTCTTTTTTTTTGGTAGGGCCACAACAAAATTTGAAGTAATATACGGAAGACTTTAGGACCTTCCCCATTGTTGTGTGACCATGGAGCATACCTCTCACCTATGCATATTTTCACAGAATGTCCAGATTTTTGCATCATAGTTTTGGTCTATTGCTCTTAGAAATTGTGGTTTTCTGGCAAATCATTGAGGACTGAAGTCAGAAAATAATGACAAACATCTGAGTTTCATAGACTTCAGAAAATGTATGCTAATGCAAACCATGTTATTCTATCAACTTTCTTATTTTTTAAGAGCAATATTTACAATTTGTCCCTAGTTTTGGGCCTTTGTCCTCCAATTATGTATGGCTTTGTCCAGGTTTTTTGCTCTAAGAGGTTGAGGAGAAAGCCCTGGAGTTGGTATATATAATTTGTATGCGTGTGTGTGTGACTCCATACTTCTATTGTTACTGCCGATCATGAGAATTTTGGTGTTGAGTTGGAAGGTGACAATACAAGTAACAATAATTTTTTGTAATGCTCATCACACCACAGTTAAGATGATCAGACAGGTTAGCTCAACAGGAGAAATACCATCCATGCCCCCAACTAAGGAATTATCCCCTCCAATGTGGGAGGGGAAAAAGGACAAGGACCGGACATTAAATGGCCAGATCCTTACTTTGTTACCTGATTCTGATTTTTTGGTGTTACTTGAACCACGAGATGATGTGCATAATTAAGAACAACCAGCTGGAGACTTTTTCTTTGGGGATAGGTCCACCCCAGACCCGTTACATTTTCATTTTGTGCAAACAACCTTTGATTCATCACATGACAAAACAACATGTCTTATTAATTATAAAGGATTTAAGTTTTTTAACTGTAGCAGTTTAATTTTAGATAATAGATATTTTGAATTATTTATAAAAGGTTTTTACTTTTTTTCCTACTTTTCATACTGTCCTTGGTGAATACATTATAGGTTCATAGGTGTGTACTAGGCTAATGGCCTTTGGACCTTTACAAGACTAGTCCATAGGAATACCCTGGCATCATGCCACCCGACCTTAGCTCCCAGTGCCTCTGTTAAGTAAAGCCACTGGAGTGATCCATGGGGTGCGTTTTCTATTTCCCATCCACTCATCAAGATTTCTCTTGAAGAAGGCCACTGAGGTACTCTGCTTGATATGTATGGGAAGTCTATTCCATAGCATGGCCAGTCTGTGGATTATGAACCTGTCCATCCAGCATGTTCTGTTGATTGTGGTAATGAGGGTGAGGTCTCTGGAGCGTGGTGCAGAGGGATTGGGATTTCTTTACATGTAGCATTTCTAACAGAGCTGGGTCAGACATGGCTTTGTACATGAAGTAAAAATCACCTCTCAGTAGGCGATATGAGACAGAGAATAGTTGGAATTTTTTTAGTCTGTCGATATAGGACAAATGTTTAAGGCATAGGATACTCTTTGTGAGGTACTTTTGCGGCCTCTCCAATTGTTGTAGGTGTTTAATGAGGTACATGCCAAATGGGGCATTGTACTCAATGATTGGCCTAATGAGGGAAGAGTAGAGGGAGCAATGACCTCTTTCTTCCTGGATGCAAAACCCTTAGTAATGAGATGTGCCACATAGAAGGACTTTCTGACCACAGTGGCAATGTAGTGGTCAAAAGAGAGGTTGCTGTCAACCTGTGTTCCCAGATCTTGTATAATGCTTTCTGTGTTCAGTGGGCCACCATCAATGTGGTAATTCATGGGAACTGTTTTTTTCCCAAAGGGGATGACGATGCATTATTTGGCATTGAGCTTAAGGCCATGGTTCTGACACCAGTCGTTGGTCTCAGTGAGGCCTTTCTGTAGGATGTCAGCATCACTCGAGGAGTTAATAATAGCTCCCAACTTGCAATTGTCTGTGAATTATGTCAGCCAGAGTCCCTTCGTGTTAGCCTGGACTTTAGAGAAGTAGATACCAAACATGAAAGGACCCAGGACCGAACCCTGTGGGACTTCAGACGTGACTGGTTGGCAGTCTGATTTGGAGTCAGCTACTTTCACACTGTGGGTTCTACCTGTGAGCCAGTTTGCAACCCACCTAGTAATATAGGGGTTGATGCCTAGCTTAACGAGTTTTTCTATGATTCCTGAGTGGGGAATGGTTTCAAAGGCCTTAGCCAGATCAAGGTAGGCTGTATGAACCACCCTGCCTTCATCTACAGCTCTGGTGACTGACTCAAAGAAGTTGTTAGAAAATTACATTTAACTTTGATGTTTTCCCCAGATAGTAGTAGTGCTTTTAAGACCTACAGTATTATCACTATTCAACAATTTAGTCAAAAAAGCACTTTTAATCCCTCATTACATCCGCTATTATCTGCTTTTGAAAAACTGTGTATACAGGATATCAGGAAACTATTTGCAAGATGGAATAAATACTGGTCTTATAATTTGACCCTACAAAAATTAAATCTATTGAAAGAACTCGGTACAAACAACAATATTACTAATCATGAAACTGGATGGGGAGGGGGAGTGTTATTATGAATACAACTGAGTATTCAAGTACAATGTTTGATTTACTCAGCAACAATGCCCAGTATACTAGGACATCTAAAAATTAGATTAATTTCTTATATAGTAGAATTGACTTGTTAGAGGTATTAATTCTTCAGAAAGCTATTGAAAATAAATTGTTTTATTTTTTTACATACATAATATCCAATAATTCTATGTTTATTTGGTATCCCAAAAGTCCACAAAAATATTGAAAAACTCCCGGTCGGGCCCATAGTTGCATTGGGAGGATCCAAAACATACCCACTTGCAGTGTATATAGCCAGAATGGTAAAACGTTTCAAATCTAAACATTCATACATTTTAAAGGATTCTTGGGACTTTTTGAGAAAGATTAAATCTGAATATTTCCACCTTTAGAGGTTATTGATTACTACTGATGTGGTGGATTTGTTTTCTTGTATTCCTCATGACATTGGTTTAAGTTGGTTTAATGAAACCTTCTGCACATGTGAATTTCTGTCCAACAGGGACATTAACAAAATTATTTTAATGATGGAAATTATTTTATAAAACAACTTCATTTACTTTGAAGGAGAATACTTTAAGCAAATTAGTGGAGTGGCAATGGGAGCAGCATGCTCCCTTTTTTTTGAGACTTAATGATGTGGTATTGGGAGCAATAGTTTGTTTTCAATTCTTCATATTTTCCCAATATCATTACTTTTTTTTTTCTTTTTGGACAACATATTCTTCATATGGAAAGGTAAACACCAACAATTTGAGGATTTCATGAGTTATACTGACTCCACCACCACATTTTTAAACTTCACTTATAATTATTCTGGTGATTATATTAATTATTTAGATGTCCTATTAACAAAAGATTTGGGAAACGGAACATATAAATCTAACATATACAGAAAAGCGACGTTTTCCAACTGCTACTTAATTTTAGTAGTAATCACCCCTTCCAACAGAAAAAGAGCTTAAGGGCAAATGGTTATACTCTCGAGGATTATTTCTGAAGATATGGATTTTTTTTTTACCAAGCTTGATGTTTTGTTTAACGTGCCAATAACAAGAGGTTATCCTCTGGGCATATTATACAGGATAGGCCACTTTGATTTAAACCCATTTTAGAAATTGGTTTATGTTTCTGTTCTAAAGAGGGTGCTGTAGAGTCACCAGGATATGAAAATAGTAGCAATACCAATAAATAGTTTTATGATATTAGAACAAGTATTTCCAAACTCCAGGGGAGGGCCCTGGGAACACAAATTAGAATATCAAGAATTACTGTGGCAGGTGTGGCTAAATGCTAGTGAACACCCTGGTTTGAATGACACAATTTTTCTTAACAACATTTTAAAACATTGAGCTGTTAAGTTATAAGTTATAAGTTTGAGCTTATGAGTTGTTTCACTACTCTTTTCAATATGTTTAATTTCTCCATGAACTGAGTACATATTTTTTAAAAATAGGATTTTTTAACAATAGGATTTTTAGTATGGGACCCTTAATGCAATGTTAATATGGTTTTAAACTTTTTCATTAATCTGTTTGCTGCTAATTGAATTTTATTTGTGACAGGACACTCTGTGTTAAATGCATTTATTAGTATTTCCTATATAAATGTATTCAGGTTGATTTTAAATTAGTTCTGATGAAGTCTTATGGACGGAAGTGCTTAACTGTTGTTTGCTAAATAAATGTTTTATTATAATATTATACTTTTCATCGGCTGACGGTGTTTGACTGGTTACACAGCCTTTTGTTTTGTTTTTTCCTAATAAAAAAGAATCATAGGCTTAAAATCCCTAAACTACCAGAAAAGACAGGAAGCACTGTCCCTCTTTTCTATCTCTGACAGGCTCATCAGGGAAGACATGTGCCTTGCCTTCCGAGTTATAAGAAATCCAATAGTCCAGGATGTTGTGTACCTTCATAAATAAAACAGTCCCACAAATGAAAGAAGAGGGGATGTAAATCTGCTTCAGCAGATGAATAAAACAAGATGAAGAGACATATTCAGTACTCGTACCCCTCACCTCTGGAATATACTCCTCCTGTAGGTAAAGCAGTGTAATACACTATTTTCTTTTAAACTGTACCTGGATAACTGGATGAGTATTCATAAATACATCCTGGGTATGAGTGGCATAGCCATCCTTGAGAAGGGAGTACACCATAGGGTGAGAACTAGAAAGGTGTAACAGTCCCAAGGCTCAGTAGCCTTGAACATCCTATAATTCCTGTGATTATCAAAGAACAATTAAATGAGATTCTACACTTTAGTCTACCCATGAAATAAGGATATCAGGCCCATGAAGCTACTAGAAATTAAAGCACTATTAATTCCTCCTGTTAGTGGCTCCATTCATGAAATATCCTAGCTGTTCACTAAAATTTTATTCCCAGCCATCTACCTTAAAGAAGCTTAGCATGTTTTATACAGTTCAGCAAGGTAAGTTCTTGTATAAAACCATGCTGTGATCTTACTGTAAGAGACTTAAAATTACCTAAGAGTCAAAGAAAACAGTTGCTTTCAGTGCTCCTCACAATGACAAGTAAATGAGATGATCCATGCACAGAGCTGTGAAAAGTATTTAAATGTCTGCAAAGCATTTGATACAGTCTCTAAGTTCTGTGAGAGTAGCAACCATGCTGACATTGGCTATAAGAAATTGAATCAAGTACTGCAACAAAATGTTAATGCTTTAGAGTCAAAAGAACAGTGTAAAGCTGAAATGTCTGTGTGTGCTATTAAACTGCTTTCATTTAATAGAGTGCATGCTTCAAAAAGTGGTGGTGCATACAGTAACCTCCACAGTGAAAGTGCACATTCAGTTCAAACTGCCAGTGATAGTGATAGCAAAGAGTATAGCTGAAATGGATTCACTTGGATCAGTTCATTACTCCAGTTGCCAAACAAAATAAATAAATATATAAATAGGTACCTACAGAAAAGTAATTGTTAGCCAGAAGAGCTGTGGATTAAAGGCATGCCTGTTGTATTTAAGTGGGATACTGATGCAGAATGCAACATCTTCTCAGATTTTACTTTTAAGGTACTGGTTTTAAATAGTAAAGTATACAAAAAAGCATGCATGCATTTGTCTTATTGAGAGAATAAACTAAAACATCTGGGTCAAGTCCGGCTTGGTGTTGCTAATCTAGGACAGTGTCCTTAATAGATTAACTAAGTGAAACAAATATTTTGAACAGAGATTCATGTGCATGGTGAAAAGAATACATGTGGTTCATCTGCAGACTGACTTATCTATAGTAGCGTGCAACAAAGACAAAATTAAAAGTCTAAATAGTCTGATAATGTTGAAGAAATATGGACAGGATATGTGAATGTTCCTTTTTTCCCACCAAATGCTCACAGAGAATAGTCAAAGGTGTACCGCACAAATGTTTGATCAATATTGATACTAGTGCAGCATCTGAATCCCAGATATACCTTTAGTGTGTACACACATAAATTTAGTGGCAAACAAGTTGAAGTATCAATAAAATGCAACACAATGTATCTGTGACTAGTTCAGAAATATAATCCACGGGGTGCAAAAGGTATGTTGCAGAGCACAAATGACATTTTGAGGAAATATGTTGAGCTATCTGAATTTATATGTAGACTGCAGGTTGACTATTACAAAAAAAAATGTCCAGAGGCAGGACCTGAGACTCTTGCCCCAAAATCTGTCTCTGCTGTGCTGAGAGGTAAAACTGAGCAGCTGAACAGCATGGAAGCTGATTTGACTGAATAAGTGAACCACATAATAATAGTCATAAAAAAGAACAAACTAAGAATATGTATACAACCACAAGGACTGCATAACTGGATCAAAATAGAAGATGATCCACTTTAGACAAGAAATGTAGAACCCAAACTAAAAAGAGAGTTCCACAGGACAAAGGCCAGTCCAAGTTAACAAAAATGTATTACAAAACAATGATGGTTAGGTCACCATGGAGAATTTTTATTTTTATTTAAACCACACAAGCTTTCCAGTAAAATCAAGCTTTCAATAACATGCTTATCAAGTGTTGTAATAGTTGTAATGTCACTTAAATATGTTTAAACATGAAGTGACAGCAACTGATATTGTGATTGATCCAGCATATTCATATAAGACAAATAAAAGCTATACTAAAATTACTTTTAATTCCAGCACATAAAAATACTGTATCAATTAAAATATACACGACATAAAAAATATTTTCTCAAGGGCTTAAATCAAAACAAACATTTGATATTTTCTGTGTTCTGTGCCGAGTCATGGTCAGGTATAAGTCTAGTTATTCATTCATAGTCCGTTTTTACTGTTTTATTCACAACATCACCTCTTCTTGACTTATTTACTGAAGCAAACTCTAGGTGTAAAAATTTCAAGCTATGATCAATTCCCTTTTTCTGTATATGTTTAAATAGGGCATTAGTCTCATCCCTTTACTAATATCTGATAAATGGGAGCATATCCTTTCTTTCAATGTATAACTGGTCTTACCTATATAAAATGAAGGACATTTATCACAAATAGCTAGGTAAATAACATTCACATTCTTCTTATTCTTTTGGCTTTTCCCAGTGGAGCACCTGTCCGCTCATGATTGGCAGTGGAGGTTTACGGTGTTGAGTTGCCAGCCCAGCGCCCAACCTTACACAGAAGGCACACACATGCATGCACTCATGCCTAGGGACAATTTTAGAGTGTCCAATCCACCTACAGCATGTCTTTGGGATGTGGAAGGAAACCGGAGCACCTGGAGGAAACCCATGCGACCACAGGGAGGACATGCAGACTCTACACAGAAGGCACCCCAGCTGAGGATCGAACCGGAGAACCTCTTGCTGTGAGGCGGCAACGCTAACCGCTGCACCATCATGACTGCTCTGTAAATAACATTCACATAATTATATTAATCATAGCACCTTCACATTACTGAACAGACAAAAAATTATTATTTTTTATATATATTTACAATATATATGTTTCCTACAAGGGTTGGTACCTTTATTTTCTTCTATATAATTAGTGTTAAAATTAACTTGGTTCTCATAGCATAACTGCTGTTTCAAATTACCACTATTTCTGAAACTAAATAAAGGTTTCTCTAGTAGAATATCAAGTAATTTATGCACATTTTCTAGAATATGTTGATGTTTGTCTATAATACTTCTAACCTAGTTAGACTGCCTAGTATACGCTACTGTTATCTGCAAATCACCTTTTTTATTATGCTTTCCATACCCCATTGCTCACCAAAATGATCTCTCTGTTGTCTGTTATGTATTTTCTTGACTTTTCCATCTCACTTACCCTATAGACTCTGTATAAAAAATCTGTAGCCATATCATCAAGCTGATTTGAGAGGGTCTCATCATTAGTACTTAACATAGCAATCCGTGTCATCTGTCCCTTAGTTACAGTCCTAACTAGAAATGGAGGATGCATACTAGCCCTATACAAATATCCATTTTCTTTATTACTTCTATATACTTTAGTTTCTAATATACCAAGTTGTGTTTTTGTATCACTAATATCTAAAAAATATATAGATTCCCTGGCTGTCATACATTTAAACGTTGAATGTCCAGTTAAATAATCTATAAATCATTGTAGATCATCGTCATTCCCTTTCCATAGCAAAAACATCAACAAACCTGTTATAAAAACCAAGCTGATGCAAGAATTTATTTTTTACATGTTTTGCTTTCTTTAGCTTGATTTTGCTTGCCACACTTTATTACAGACATTTTATAAGCTTTGGTATTTAATTTAACTGCGCTCTGTTGATTATGCCTACTGCACTTTATTAAATCATTTTTTTCAACTGCATTTGCTGTTACAGGCTACACACGCAAGTGTGCTAGCCTTTTAGAGCCTTATAAGTGAATTTTACTACTGCATTTACTGTATTTCTGTTTCTGTAACAAAAAAAAAAAATCCTATATACTTGCATTTTTCTCAAATTAGAATAGTCCAGATCTCAGATTTGCTGATTTCAGGACTGTATTTTGTGTTCTGAGTTGTCCAGACCTTGCAGAGATAGAAGGAAGCCTTTCTGCTTATCAGTGGGAGTGGTAAGCTCTGAGCAGCCTATCTATTGCTAGAGGAGTGGTTTTGGGTTGTTTCTATCCCTTTCAACTTTCTGACTTAAAAACCTGTGTTTGCATGGGTTTTGGCTTGTTTTACCACAGTGGATCCTGTCTGGGCATCCTGCAGAGTTCTACAGCAGCAGAAAGATGAGAGAGAGACTTTGCTTGATTATAAGTACCTGTTTTTGCTTTCTTTAGCTTGATTTTGCTTGTTGCACTTTAATACAGCCGTTTTACAAGCTTTGATATTTATTTTAACTGTGCTTTTCTGATTTTGCCTACTGCATTTATTAAATCATTTTTTTTCAACTGCATTTGGGCTGCTTCTATCCGTTTCAACTTTCTGACTTAAAAACCCTTGTTTGCATGGGTTTGCATGTCGCGCAGTGCTGCTAAGCTAGGGTAAACTATCACCGGTGCCTTATAGTTTGTTCTTCAAGTTTTCCCTTAGATCCTGCTAGCTTTCATCTCTGAGCACTCAAATCAGACCTCTAAACCCAGCACTTGCTCAGAAACTCTTGCAGCCCTCATTGTAAGCACACCAACTGCTAATAGCACTATCAAAAACAGCTTCAGTACTTAAAAAGAAGCAAAACAGCTCCAGTACTTAACTATGCACCTATCCAAGTATGTCTAAAGGTCAGTTCCCTATGCTTTTGCCTATTAACCTGGTGAACCTGGGCATCATGAAGCAATGTAGCAATTGCCTCATGTACACATACAACCCTCTCCTCCTACCTCCAAACTCATCCACTTGTGAGAGATGCACATACCTAGCCAAATTACAGGCCACACTCTCTCAAACCAAGACTGGGCTAGCCAGTCAAAAGGAGAAGGTTAACACATACATCACACCTCACAGAACACATAGGTCCCCGGATCACACACCACCACACCTCTCACATAGTAACAGAAAACACACACACACTTTTGCGGAGGCTCTCAATATAAATCTGCCCAAACAACAATGACCTCTGAGGCAGAAATGCAAGCAACAATCTCAGCCAAACACAACCCCTAAGACACATAGCCCACACAAACAGTGTGCCATTCAGCCCAAGCCCGTATGACAAAACAGTCTACCCAATACACTAGTCATAGGTGACGCAATAGTAAGACACACTGACGTCCCACTCACTAGGTTAAATAAGGAGAAAGTTACGGTCAGCTGCCTGTCGGGTTCCAGAATTCGCCACATAATGCATGCACTTGGGTCTCTTCACAACAAGTACAAATATGACTCGGTCATTGTCCATGTTGGTGTGAACAACCTAAGACATACCTCCCTGGACTACATGAAAAGAGACATGGAGGAGCTCTCGGATCTTGTAGCCCAGGCAGGTATGACACTAGCCCTGAGTATCATACTACCATCACGTAGAATGATACCACAGTACAAGCAGAAAATGATTGACTTCAACAATTGGCTAAGCTTCTGGTGTCATTTAATGGGGATCCGGTATCTGTCTGCCTGGGATAACATGATCGACAGATCTCAATGCTTTGCCAGAGATGGCCTGCATCTGTCAGCCCTGGGATTCCGGATACTAGCAAAGGCTCTTGCCACCCCTATAGTGCCTTTTTTAGGCAATGCCCTGAATACAAATATACCACCATAACAACTGCAAGCAAATGCAACCTGAGGGTTATGCTACTCAATGCCAGAAGCCTAAAATCTCAAAATGAACTCGCTGGAGAACATCAACCTCTGTGCAGTAACAGAGACCTGGTTCAAGGCTCCAGAGAGCACCCAAGCACTACCAGGCTACATTGCATATCACACCTTTCGGCCCCTAAACCTGGACCAAAGCCCTAAAGGAAAAGTGGACTGAAGCCCCAAAGGTGGTGGTGTATCCATCTTCATAAAGGATACGCACACTTCAAGACTGGTTGCCTAACATAATGCATCAGAAATACTACAGGTACAACTAACACTGGATAAAACTGAAATCCAGGTTGTAGCCTGCTATAGATCCCCCACAATGTCCCAAGACTCCCACTTTGCTTTCCTGAACACTCTGGAAAGAATTAAGGTTCAACCCAATATCCTTATACTGGGAGGCTTCAACTACTCTTCCATTAGCTGGGAAAATTACTCCTGTTCCAACTCATTTGCCCAGTGATTTCTGGAATTCATTAATTCCAATGCCCTGGGTCAACTCATTCGCACCCCTACCAGAGGTAGAAACATTCTCAACCTGGTCATTACAAACATGGGGGACCACTGTTCTACAATAGTAATCAACTCCTCCCTGGTTAGATCTGACGAGAAGTTAATCACAGTCGATATCCAAATCCCACCCTCAGCTCCCATGAAGGAAACCAAAGTAAAAAACTTCTCCAAAGACAATTTTGAGCTTCTAAAGACAGAAGTGTCAAACTTCACATAATCCATGCAAATGGAGAAAGGATGTATGGCCACTGAATCATACACCAAGGTGCTGTATGAGCATCTACACAAGTGCATGGACCAGGCCATACAAAACAGAACCAAGATCCTGTCCACCAAAAAAAAAAAGCCAATCTGGTGGTCCCCTGCCATTAACAAACTCTACAACAGAAGGAAAAAACTGTTGCAGAAAAGGGCAAAGTCCCAAGACTGGAAAAATACACTTGTAAGTCTTAGCAAAAAACTGAGAATCCTCATCAAATCCTCCATTGCTAGTTATGAAAACAAAATTGCAACAGAAAAATTGCAACAGATGCTAAAGATAACCACAAGGCATTCTTTAGTTATGTCAAGAATCTGCATAACAATACGAAGAGGTGCTCTGAGCTACTGCACAATGGCACCACTTATACTGAACCAACAGATATTGCCAATTTATTGGCCGACAGGTTTAGTGCAAACTTTACCCCCCCCCTCACCCACTAAATGGCCCATCCCAATATCCAAGGACTGCCAAATCCCTAATATCATGGCTGCACAGGTAGAAGCCGTACTATCCAAAGCCAAATATACAGCTTCCATGGGACATGATAATATACCTGGCTGTGTTCTACACGAACTGCAAAGGGAACTGGCACCACACCTGAGTGCCCTGTTCAACCACAGCCTCACTTCAGGCTTTGTTTCCACCGAATGGTCCACTGCTACAGTCATTCCACTCCACAAAGGGGGGAGCGACTACTGACCCAGGAAACTACCTCCCCATCAGCCTGATGAGCCAGATCTGTAAGGCCATAGAGTGCATCACTATGGACCTCATAAATAGGGATATAGGGAACCTTCAAACCCTGGACCCCTCACAGTTTGGGTTTGTGAAGGGCAGATCATGTCTGCTCAACCTGATAGATTTCTTCGAATCTGTCACCAGAGCGGTCAATGAAGGCAAGGCAGTCCATGCAGCCTACCTCAATCTGGCTAAGGCCTTCGACACAATCTCCCACTCAGGGATCATTGACAGACTCAATAACCTCGGAATTAACCCCTGCATCAAAAAATGAGTTGCCAACTGGCTCACGGACAGAACTCACACTGTGAAAATAGTAGACTCTAAATCAGACTACCAGGCAGTCACAAGTGGAGTCCCACAGGGATCTGTCCTGGGTCCTCTCCTGTTTGGTATCTACTTCTCTGAAGTTCAGGCCAACACCAAAGGACTCTGGTTGACCAAGTTCGCAGATGACTGCAAACTGGGAGCTATTATATATTCTCAAGCTGACGTAGACATCCTACAAAAAGGCCTCACAGGCACCAAAGACTGTTGCCAGAACCACGACCTCAAGCTCAGTGCTAAAAAGTGCATCTTCATCCCCTTCAGGAAAAACGTAGTGCCCACGAATTACCACATCGATGGTAGCCCTCTTAACTCCCACGGTGTGATAAGAGATCTAGGGACACAAGTAGACAGCAACCTCTCCTTTGACAACCACGTTGCCACTGTAATTAGAAAGTCCTTCTATGTGGCACACCTCATTACAAAAGGTTTCTTATCCAGGAAGAAAGAAGTCATAATCACTCTCTACTCATCCTTCCTTAGACCCATTATAGAGTACAATGCCCCATTTGGCATGTAGCTCACTAGACACCTGCAACAACTGGAGAGGCCACAAAAATTCCTCACAAAGAGGATCCTAGGACTCAAACACATGCCCTATACAGACAGACTCAAAAAAACTCCAGCTATACTCCATCTCATATCTCCTACTTAAAGGTGATCTCTGCCTGGCATACAAAGCCATGTCTGACCCAGTGTTGCTAGACATGCTTCATCTGAAAAAGTCTCAATCCCACTGCACCACATGCTTCAAAGGCCTCTCAACCTCATCATCACATTAAACAGAACCTGCTGGAGGGACAGGTTCCTAACCCAGAGAATTCCCATATTCTGGAATAAACTCCCCATTCATGTCAAGCAGAGCACTTCACTAGCCCTCTTCAAAAAAAATCTTGAAAAGTGGATGGGTAACAGGAAATTCACCCCGGGGATCACTTCAATAGCATTGCTTGATAGGGGCACAAGAAACTAACATCTGGCAACAGGATGACTGGGAATATTCTTGGGGTAGGCTTGTGTTGGCTCCGTGTCCATTAGCCTAGTACTCCCCTATGAACCTATGAACATTAAAAATATAATTCTATTCCCATAAGGCTAACACTATGTTAGCATAAATGTTTGCCAAGGGGCTTCCCATTGCTACCCCTTCACTTGCAGATAAAACTCTTTTTGAATGTAAAAATATTATTTTCTAACACTGTTGAAAGTAGCTCACAGATCATATTTATTTAACTCCATTAAACTCTGTAAGAAAGGTCATACGTTCCTCACTGACTATATTCCTGAGTCATTAGGAGTCACTGTGAATAATGAGTCCACATCTAGTGCTACAAATAAAAACTCAGCTGTCATTCAAACAATCATTACTATGTATAACTTTTAGAAAGTGTGAGTGTCTTTTTTTTTAATGAATTCTGAACATAAATAGATATTAGCTCAGTGAGCCATCACCTTACAGATGCAATTGGCCTCACTGGTGGGTTTATCAAAACACTTAAATATTTTAGGAAAGCCATAACATGTTATTACTATCAGGTATGTAAAATGAAAATAATGTAGTAAATCCAAATCTAGGGTCCTATTCATATGCATAGTTTAAGGAGTAGCAATGATTACCCCCAATGCTAATTTTTTCTACCATTAATTCAAACTAAGACATTCGATAAATTAAGCAGAATAGCTTAGTTTCAAACTGTGTATCTTCAGTATACCTCCTATTAGATACAGGTACTTAATGCCATAATTTAGGAATTCATTGGCTTCAGAAATGTTCCAGAAAACAACAACTGTAGCTGAAGACTAGATGGTGTGATCAGCAAATACTGACATTCTAGACTGGTGTTCACAAAGGATGAGCATGATATCAATCTAATAACCTGACAAGACAAACTAATTTCTCAAGGACTGAAGCTTAAGAGGGCTAATATCATATCTATGTGGCTTCCTAAAATATATGTATTATGTATTAACTGTAATATAGGCTGCAACCACATGCTGACAAGGTTAAAACAATTGCAGACATGAAGAAGCGTACTTCTAAAAGATCTCTTACATGTTTACCAGGCATGCTTTAGTATCTGTCCAAGGTTACCCCTACATTGTTAGGTGTCACTCTCAGGAAGTTATTTGAACATGATGTGTCATGGTTTTTAGTTAGCAGAGCAAGAAAATAATTCAGAGTTGCCTAAATATATATTTTCTAATGTGTTTAGTTTTTACTACTATGATGTGACACAACCTACTACTTTGCAGGTAGATGCCAGCAAGCATGGTGCCAGTACAATGCTTTTTCTGGAAGGGAGTCAACTTTTGCCATTATATAGCCAGACTGATAGTATAGAGTAGTTTGAGGCAATGTAGCAATTGCCTCATGCTTTCAAAAACTCTTTATTGCTACCTCACAATGATTCAGTTAGTTGAAAGCTATAAGGATGTACTGAACTTGGAAGTCACCCTCTCACTTTAGAATACACACACACACACACACACACACAAACTGACTTACACCAAGATTGCTAAGAGAACATTTCCTAAGGCTCCTAGACTAAGAACTAAGACACCTTAACCATTAGTTCATTTAGCAACATAAGTATGTTCAGTCTCATAGCCACAGCCAGTCAGTACACATACCTCTAGTAGTCATAAGTGTGCAGAGTCCAAATCATTAAGGCCCACTGAACTTGCATATACATACAGTAATGTATCAACAGTAGGTGACTCTAAGTCAGACATGAGGCCTCTGCCCTCACCAGGCTAGATAATAATAGAGTGACAGCTGTCTTTCTTGAGCCAGGACTCATGATGTACTTTGAACCCTCCATCCTGACAAATATGATTATGACCTTATAGTGGCCTACTTGTGTGAAGGGGGGGTCCTTAGGCCCTCTACTCAGAAGGACCTGCAGGAGGACATGCTGTGCATGTGCCTGATGCAGGAAATGCAATGGTCATGAGTAGTATTTTGCCATTACCCAGAATGATGCCAAGATTCAAAAACAAGATAAATGGCTATGTAGGTAGTGTCATTTTTGAGGGCTCCACTATATGTCACCTTGGAATGAGATGGCTGTCAAGCCCTTCTGTTTTCCTAGGGAGTTTCATCACTTAGCTAACTAAGACTTTTATATTATGGCTAGAGCTTTTGATGCCCCCATAGTGCACCTTTTAGGCAGATTTCATCTGTTGGACATTCCAAAATAGTAAATTCTAACTCTGAACACATTAAAATAGCACCACTTCATGCCAGGACTGTAAACAAAAAAAAAAATCTAAATTTGACGTTCACCTGCAACATGAGCACATTCATATTATATGTTTAGTTACAGATACATTGTTTTAATACAATAAAATCACTGCCTTCTGTTTTTGGGTTTAGAGCATATCATGTCTTTAGACCTACTAGCAATTATGGGGAATATCAGTATTTGTCAAGGATATCATTACTTCACAACAGATTATGCAGAACAACAGAATGTGAATTCCTAGATGTCCAGGACAACATAAACAAGATTAATTACCACTTCCTAGCTAGCTAAAGAACCTTCTGTTTGCCCCTTTCTGAGTATGACAGATTCTTAACACTTTAGATGAAATACCAATTAAACCCAGCACCTTTCTACTAGGTGATTTCAACTAACCATCAATAAACTGGCTGACCAACACTGCCAGTGGTCATCATGCCCAATGTTTTCTTGACATAATAAATGTTAACTCCCTAATACAGTTAGATAATCATCATTCTAGGGACCCCAATACCCTTGATCATATCCTCATAAATACAACCACTTCTTGTACACCTCTGTATAATCATTTTCTGTTGTTAAATCAGACCATAAACCAGTTAATCTTTTCAAGGTGATGTTACTTGTCCTGCAAATACTTTCATGTTTAGGGACTTCTCAAAAATAAACCTTCTTCAGTTACTTGATAACCTACATAAATTTCACTGTAATCCTCCTCAGATGGATCCCATCACTAAAACCACTCTTTATGCCTCTGGCCTCTACTCCCACTTAAATAGTTGTATTGATAAGGAAGTCCCTATCTGCACTAAATATAATGCGAAATGTAAAAACAAAACCCAATGGCAATATAAATATACAAATACATTATATAACAACAGAAAGAAATTACTTAATGTTTATAAGAAGTCTTATTCTACTTACATTAAGAGCACAGTTAGGTACACTGGTAAAGAGCTTAATGGAACCATTAGGAAGCAGGAAAATGAATATTTAATTAATGTACCACTAAAACAAAAAATAGCTACAACGTTTCCTTTAAAGAAAATAATAACTTACACCTGGCAATGATAACATTGTACACTTTGACTCAAAGGAAATCACTAATATCCTAGTTAACAAATTTAATGCAACTTTAACTTCCTCCACATTTATTGCTAGTCCACAGATTCCACAATCACAGCTAGTCCCTTTAATTGCTGTTGATTGAGTCCTGTCAGTCACCTTAAAAGATAAGATCACCTCATCTACAGGCCCAGGTAACATACCATGTTGCCTAATTATCAATAACAAATATGGCCCAGACTTCTAAGATGGCTGCACACTGATCATCAATTTAACTTCATGTCTCCTAGTGTGAAAAAAGAAACTGAAAAATAAGGGCCAGAAACTCTGCCAGTTTTAATAAATTTAGTAGCCGTTAGTTAGTACACTGCCTGGATGCCAGCAAAGAAAAAAACTTAAAAGCTTGAAAGAAAATCAACTGAAAAATACTGCAGCTGTTTAACAAAAAGCAGTTCAAGCTCCAGCTTTGGTACAAAACATGAATCCCAGTAATCTAGAAAAAAAATAAGTTAAATGTCCTCAGAGCTGATTAAAATAAACAAATCATTGAAGAAGTATATCAACTGAAATAACAAAAGGCTGGAAAAACTGACGAAGCTTTAAACAGATATTCAGATGAACTTATAAAACTGCAAAAATCAGAGATAAAAATGAAGAAAAGGCTGACTATGATACTGCTCAAGAAGAGATGTTTCAATAAAATGGTAGAATTAGAGAACAGAACTCACATGGAAAACCTCAGACTTTCTGCTATACCAGAAAAACTGGAAGGAACAGATTATATTAATTTTATAAAGGTACAGATAAGCAACTGGGACTGGTATTCAATTGCGAGATTTGTTAATTAAAAGGGCACATAGTGTGCATACTCCAAACCTGGCCATGAAAAGCAGCTAAGATCTGCATTAGTAAAGATGCAATCTTACCAGCATAAAGATTTGATCCTTACAAAACTTCAGCAAAAGGCAAAGTATTAAAAGTTGGAGGCAGTAAAGAGTTTGTGGAAAATGATTATTCACTGTACTCCAGGCAGAAGAGAAGCAAATTTATTCTAGCAGTCAGGAAATGTTGAAAGGCAGGTGTGAGATTCAAGCAGTGGCATGCATCTGTCTTCAGAATATTCTTTTTCTGGAAAGTCAAAGTCATTTTTGATGAAGGACAGGCTAAGGAGGAAATACAAAAGTCTGTCCAACAAAAACTGTGCCATCAAGCAGCTAGGGACTTCTAATTCTTCTGGTAATAAAGCTGACAGAGAAACTTTGCCAGTGAAACCTTTTTCAATGTTCCAAAGGAAAATGATTGAGAGGCAGAGCAAAGCACAGGAGCTCACTAGAGAAATATGGAGTACTTTGGAATTTGACCAAAGACTAGAGTTGAAGAAAAAGATGAACAGGAAGAAGACCAGCAACATGGAAATTATTATAATTATATAATCTAATAATAATTAGAATAAATGTGATATTGTGGGTAGATGTGTCACAAGAGCTGAAAACAGAGAACTATAAAAGCTGTCAAATACAATAAGTGCAAATAATAACTTCTTATCATAATGACGGCACCGTCCATATTATCATAGATCATGAATGGTCTTACAGGTATAGACAAAAAGGAAAGATTACTGAATTATATTATGAAATGCAGAGTGCAAATAGCTATATTAAATGAGACATTTGGGAAGAACTGAGCATGTAAATTTAATAACGAAAGGATTTCTGGATCGATATATCGGGGGAAAAGCAAAAGGGAAGTAATTATATTAATTGCTACAGGAGCTCCAATAGAGATAGAAGAGGTAAAAAACAGATAATAATGGTAAAATTGAGGTAGTAAGGGGCTACTGGCAAGTGAAGAAGATTATGCTGAGATATATTTATATTCCACCTACAACTGCTATTATGAAGCTTAAGAAAATTTTAGAAGAAATAATCAGCTTTCCACAGGAATATTACTTACGGGTGGGAAATGGCATTTGATTTGCAACACTTAGGATGTATTGGGTGAGCTAGAAAATAAAATATAACAAAAGAGGTTAGATTTCTGAAGAAATATATGAAAATGTTTGCTATAGCATATGTGAATTCAGTAGTAAGGGGTTGGAGAGAATTTACTTGTTATTCCCCAAGGTACAATAACTGGGCTGGACTAGGCAAAAAAATATATATATTTCACAGAAATATGTGCAGTTATTTGAGAGCTTTGACACATATCCAATAACTATTTCAGATAATGCACCAATAATGACTAAAATAAAAATGCAGGGTAATGAAGTAAAAATGAGACACTGGTCAAGACCCTAAAATGTGTTTTTATCTCTATATTAAAAGAGTATTTTTATTTTCTTTGTGTTCATGTTCCATGGTGGTTTGCTCTTGGATTCTTTTTCTTCTAAAAATGAGACACTAGCACTTTCCCACCTACCTGTTAAAAAGAGGAATTTAACGAATGGGTAGTTGAAATTATTTGGGTGTTATTACTGAAGATAGTACTTCAGAATGTATAGCTCATGAGTGGAATAAAATGAAAGGGAATTTAAAACTAGGGAAGAAATAAAAGAAAAAGAGATACGGTTTAGAAGTAAAAATAATTATTTAGAGGGCTGAGAAAGGTTAAAGTATTGCAGAATGGTGTGAATCTCACAGAACAAGAAGAGGTGCAACTGCAGTGTTAAAGAGAAAAAAAGGGAGGACCTGGATAATTATGCATGAGTTTAGAAAGACTGCATTAAGCAACTGCTTTTGATAATAACTCCAGAGCACAAAATTGTTTAATACAATGGCTTAGGCAACAGAAAGTGGAAATAGTTGTTGCCAAACTTAGGAGCCTATAGCAAAAAAATAAAATAAAATAAACAAACATCCTGTATAGGTTTTAGAGATAGTTTATACATTTTATGAAAATGTATATAAAACAGAGAAATGTGGAGATCAAGAAAGAGCACACATGGAAATATTTATGGAAGTCTTAAGTATGCTAAGGTTAGAGGTAGATGAGGCTCAATAATTATCAGTTAAGACAGGAGAAGATGAGATAAAAATGGTGATGTATAATCTGCAGGAAAGTCTCCAGGAATAGATGGTATTCCTGTTGAAGTCTGGAAGCTTGGAGGAAAGAAAGCAATAAAGATCTGAAAAGTTTTATTTAATAGTATTTTAAAAGGAGAAGAACCACCAACATACTGGGAAAAAAGCTGTGGTGGCTGTAATACCTAAAGACAGTAACAATCCTTCAGATCCAGTTTCATATAGCCCCATTTCAATATTAAACCATAATTACAAAAAGTGTTTATGTCTATATTGGCTAAAAGAATGGCAAAGGTGTTACCAAAATCGGTAGATATGGATCAATGAGGTTTTGTGAAGGGGAGACAAACATTTGATAACATTAATAGAACAATGATGACCCAGAGAGAAATAGAATGTAAGAAAATGACACTGTTGTTAGTGGATCTTGATGCAGAGAAAGCATTCAACATTAAGCTTGGATTTTATGAGTACTGCAATGGAAGTATTTGCATTCTGTGATACAACAAAAAGGTTATTTAGGAGGATATATGAGGGGATCAGAGGCAAGAATCAAAGTGGGGGAGGGTTCCTCTCTGATAAGTTGTGTCTGAACAGAGTAATCAGGCAGTGGTGACCTCATTCTCCTTTGTTATTTGCATTATATTTAGAAACACTGGCAAAGAAAACAAGATGCTCAGAAATTTAAGGATCTAATTAGTATGGTAATCAAGAAAAGTTGGCTTTATCTGCCGACAATATTATTTTGTTCCCGATAAAACCAGAGAAGGATATCTCAGTGTTGTGAAGCATTCTGAGACAGATTCAAGTTTTTGTTTTTTTTTTGGGAGGGGGCAGTATAAAATTAATGAATACATAGAAAAAAAATTAAAAGTGTGGGAACAATACATGGAGAAAAAATGTTTTGGAGGAGGAATGATGTTTAAGTGAAGCCAGGAAGCAAACAATTTATGTAATTTTGCTTAGATTATGTGATATATAACAATATATGTGATGTATAATATTTGTAAGTGTGAACTTTTGGTAATTTAATTTGATTACTATTATATAAATATAAGTTTGCCTATGTCACAAGTCACAATTCCATGAGAGTATTTAAAAAAAGTGAAAAAAGAGAGAGATCTGGAAATGGGATCTTTAAGGCCAGGAGCAAATTATGTGGAAAAAGTGGAAATGATGGGAACAATACATGCAGAAAAATGCTTTGGAGGAGGGATAACGTTTAAGGTAAAAAGGAATTGACCAATTTATGTAATGCTGGATTGATTATATTGTACAGAAGAATATATGTGATGCATAATGTTTGCAACTGTGAAAAAGTGACTATAGTTTGTTTTCGTTTATATAAATGTATATTTGCCTATATTACAAGTAGTAATTCAATAAAGGTGCAGCAAAGAAAAAGTGTGGACTGTGTTGACTAATGGTAATATCTGGTAAGGCTGATATGATTACATATAAACAAAAGCATAAGTGACTATGTCTTAATAATGACCAAGGAAACAATACAATATTTATAACAGGAATGTATGTGCAACTATAATGAAAAAGAAAGAAAGAGAAAAATATTTCAGTTTGATATCTGTATAAGAGTGCTTTACATAACAAATGAGTCAAGGCCAAGATGCTGTGGCTATTTCATGGTTGGAAAGCACTGACAAATCTTACCAAGATGTACAGGGAGCTGCTAGCTTTTTTTTCACAAACCAGTAAAAAAAAAAAAAAAAAAAAAAAAAAAAAAAAACAGGCACTTCATTGCTAGACACAGAGCACACGTACAAATGGCATTTAACTTCTATCAAGATCTGCTGGCAGTTTCAAACATCCTTCACACAGCAATGACTAGTGATGTCAGTCTTCATTAATTATGAAATTCTTGCAGAAACAAGAGGCCATACCTCAGTTCAAAGATAAGACATTCAGACCTTCATGACATCAGCATTCCAGGCAACTCTGCTCCATCTGGCCAACAAAAATGCATACACAATAAATGTTAATGCCAAAGCATTAAAGAGAGGGTGCTATGCATTTGCAAGTAATATAAACAGGGTGATAAGCTTCCTTGGTATTAGAAATTTAAAAAATGCAAATTATTATAAATAATGCTTCCAAAATGCCAGATTTGCTAAAATGCACTAGATGTACTGTGTCCTACTATACATAAATTGCTATTTTCCAATATTGTACAGTAATTGATAAGGGGTCTATATTAGTTCTTCGAAGTTTAATTACAGCAAAGAGCTGTAAATAGAACTGAAACGAACAGCCATTCATTGAATGCTTTTTCCCAGGGAAGGAAATGACTTGGCCAACATACAGAAATTTGCCCTTTTCCCCACTGTAGTCTGATCTTGGGGTTGGTACATATAAGTAGGGGTGTGTGGGGTTCGCAGACCCCCACTTTGGTGGGTATGAAGTACTGTGGTGTGTGTGTTGGTTGGTCTGTTGGCCAAGTCATTTCCTTCCCTCTGAAAAATGTTTGCTGTGAATGTTCAAGGAATGGCTGTTAGGTGATTATAGCCATCCGCTGTAATTAGACTTTGATGAACTGATGTAGACCCATTGATAAGTGTAACATCCAAAAGTAGCATTTATTTCTTTATACATCTTTATACATGTATAAAAAGCTTCTGATCAATAAAAAAGGAACATATTCACAAAGTTAATAAACAATAGCTTCCAATTTAAAACAGCATATACACTGCAAGTTCCCACATTGTGGACTTTTAACTGCAAGTATATTTAGTTAGAAATAGGTCACTGTAGGAAATGAGTACAAATCAGAAGCATGGATGTATAAAAAGAGTATATGCGTAGGTTTATTTCTGAGTATATCTAACTTTAATTTGTAGTTTGCAATGTAATACTTTGATCCAGGATACATTCTTTATATGTATCATTACAGCTCTTCTTATTGCTGACACAATATACATTGAGTTTTATAATACTGCATGTTTTACTTATTTTTTTGATAAGGATCTCCTTTGTTAAAATGTACTACTGAATGTTAACAGCAAGAGAAAAATGCAGTCTGCTTTGCACCCCCACACCACCTACTAATTATACATACAAATTCGGAGATCACATTACGGTGGGGAAAGGGCATATTCCCCCGAGCCATACTGCAGCTCAATCTTGTAGTGAAATAACAAATACATTATGATCAGCTGTGCTGGCTTTTTCACTAGGATGCACTCATCAACAAGAGGTTCTGCCCCCATAAATCACAACCTCATAGCACCTTGTTCCTCCTGTGTTTACTTTTCAAAGCAAATGAAAAGTTCATTTATAAAGTTATGGATGTTAAAATGTATGGGATGAAACTCTAAAGCTGGTTAGTCCTTCCCATATTCATACTCTGCCGCTGTCTGAGTGAACTCTTCATGACAGGCTGTAGCTGTCCTAGTTATGCTATCTGTGGGATCCATGTCCCATAAGCAGCCTAAAAATCTATGCCGCATCTTTCTTACTGTTGAAATACTACTATTACTTTTTTTTAATTTTATTTATCCTTTGTTGACCAGGTTAGTTCCACTGGTCTAACAACCTCGTTTCAGGGGAGACCCAAGGTGGTATTTAAATTATTAGGGGGAAATTTGGCCAGGGAATTGGGGAACTTCCCCTACTTATGGTAGTCTGGGGAGGAGTTTGTGTGTTACACATCCTGACTTTCTGTTTCCTGTCCAGGCATGGAGGCAGCCAGGAGGAACAGGGAGAAACCATAGTTGATTCAGCTTTTGCTGAAAATTAAGTGAAAGTTGCTTAAAATGTAGATGAAATAGTAGAATCACCACCAGAAGTTTTTTTTCTGATGATGTGGGTTCAGAAAACACTGTCTCATTAGAGGAAAATCAGACTGTAGCTGAATCAGAGATGGATGCAGAGGAGAACTTTAAGAGGAGACTGTTTGAAGGAGAGACAGTTACTTCTGAAAAATGCATAATTACAATCCTCCAATCGGGGGTGGGAGGTTGTGGGATGACTATTTGGAAAAAATGGTAAACCAAAGTGAGCCATAAAATGGAGCAGCAATTTCATGGAGCAACATCATGGAAAAAATAGAAGAAGAAAAAGGAGAAGAAGAGACTGTGCCAGAGAAAGTTCCAGAGACCTGTGCACAAACTGTTGGAAAAGGAACAAAGAAGAAAGAAAAAAATGAAACAAAAAAGAAGTAGACAGTACATATGAACAGTAAAAAAAGAAGAAAGTTTGTGACAGGTATGAGATATTAATTAATAAAGACACTTTTTGTGACTTGATATTTGTGACTGGGCAGGCCATGGAAAACTTTTGGAGTGCATATGAACAAAAGAAAAATATTTATCCGTGGTCAGAATATGTGGTGCAAGCTTTTCACAGACAAAAAAAAGAATAATGACCTAGTTTAGAACTTAAGTTGAAGCAAAAGAACTGAAAGAACATTTGTTAGCTATATGTAAAGAAGTAATGGACACTACAAAAATATATGATGAAAGAGGACTATGGAATGAGAGATGGGAATGTGGAGCAACACTGAAAATGGAAAATGATAATGTTGTGCATGTACCTAGTATTATTAATGTTCATGGTAATAGGGGTTTTGTGAAATACAGGGATCAACCAAAGACTTGCTATTTTTGTGGAAAAAATTATCATTTAATCAATGAATGTGACAAAAAAGATGTTATTTATGTGGTAAAACAGGGCATAATGCAAAAAAAATTGTGATTTAAAAT
The DNA here is from genome assembly GCF_019279795.1 of Protopterus annectens. NCBI lineage: Eukaryota > Metazoa > Chordata > Ceratodontiformes > Protopteridae > Protopterus > Protopterus annectens. The sequence continues at coordinate 442,233,312 of NC_056738.1, forward strand.
GCAAAAAAATATATATATACGTGTCAATCATGGCTATAATGTGAAATGAATGTGCAAGAAAATGAAAATGAAGTTATACAGGAGAAAGGGATAGAAGAATGTGTTATACAAGAAAATGCACAAAAAGATGTGACTAATGAGGTTGTACATAACGATGAAGAAAGTAACAAGAAAGAAGAAGCAGGGGAGACAACTGAGGAAGACACTGACTGGTGTACAGTAAGAAATAAAAATAATTCAATAGGGAAAAGAGTTAAAGAAAGGAAAAGAAAATTCAAAAATATAATGCTTAGAGAAAATAAAAGTGGAAAGGGATAACAACTTTATTATACTAACTATTCTTAAAAGCTGAAAATATTAGCTTTAAATGTGAACAGTATGAAAAATCTTAAGAGAAGAATAGGTATATTACAATGGTGTGCTGCAGTAGATGCACATATTACTGTTTTAGAATATATCAGATTATTAACAGAGGAAGAAAGGACACAAACTGAAAAACTTTGGAATGGTGTGGTAGTTTGGAACATGTGGAAAGAAATGTGCTTGGGCATATGTATATTATGCCAAGAAAGCATTAAAATAGTAGATGTAACCATAGTGGAACTAGGACGAATTATGGTAATAGACTTGAAATGTAAAAATATACATATAGAATTATAGCTTTATATGCATATGTAACAAAAAAGAAAGATAAATGATGTTTAAAAATATTCTTAAATATGTTTGTATAAATATGGACATTATAGTGGTGGGTGATTTTAACTGTAATTTAAGAAAAAAATAAGAGCTATTGTGATGTTAAAATAGTTAAAAAAATTATGAGAAGTGGAAAGTTAGGTGTATGGGAAAATAACCACTGGGCCTACAAAAGAAATCCAATTAGGGCATAAATTGATTATTTTTTTAATATTGGATAGTTTAAAAGTTCAAGAAAAAGGAACTAAGTATGCTGGATTTTTGGATCATGTGGCTATATGGGTTAAAGTACAGGAAAATGAAGAATATATAAGAACAGGAAAATGACTAAAGAGAATTAATGAAAATGAATTAGATTTAGAAGAAAAAAGTTATGGAATTATGGAAAGATCATATGAATATGAGAAAGTTTTATATGAATTGGACTGTTTAGCAGCTTAATTTTAAAGATAAATATAAAAAGTGTTTTTAGCATGTATAAGGAAGAAAAGAAGAAAAGAAAAAGAGAGATATAAGATATTAAGTCAAGAAACATTCACAAACTTATTAGAGAAGAAAAATTCCCTTTATGAAAAAGAAAGAGAAATATATAAAATAAATCAAATCAAAATAAACATGTTATATAAACAAAATATTGTTTACAAGGAAAGAAAGAAGATGTAGTACCATATTTGAGTAAAATAATAAAAGAAGGAAAATAGTAAGAGAATTACAGAATAAGAAAGGTAAGCAAATATGAAAGCAGGAAGGAATATACAAAATAATTAAAGAATATGTATTGGAATTATTTGTTAAAATAAATGAAAACACAGAACACATTTATAAAGGTGAAAAATTAAATAATGAAGATAATGACTACTTAGAACAAAAATAACTATAAAAGAATTGAATGTAATTCTAAAAGATATTAACATTAATTCTGCAAGAGGACAGGATGGAACTGAATATGCTATGTATAAAGAAATGAAGCAGTGGCAAAAAATAATTTTTTATATAAGTTATGAATGAATAGTTAGAAGCTGGAATTAAATAGAAAGAGATATGTACAGGGGTTATAACATTTATATTTAAAAAGGAAATAAAGATAAAAAATTGGAGACCTATAATATTGAATAATATGGATTATAACATTTTCATGAGAATAATAACAAAAAGGTTACAAAAATGAATAAAATGTGTGACCAAAATGCCTTCAGAAGAAAAGGAAAAGGAAGACAAGAGTTATTATGGATAATAAGAAAAATAATTGATGATATAAATAAAAATGTAGAATCGAACATTATGATAGGGGATATAAGTAAAGTCTATGATAATATTCAATATAAATCATTATAAGCAAAAAAAATATTACAAGTAATAAAATCAGTTTATGAAAGAACTATGTGAAACTAAATGTAAGTGGCTGGATTAGGGAAGAAATAAAAATAGAATGTGGAACAAAGCAGGGCTGCCCAGCTAGTAGTGTAATTTTCTCATTAGTTATGAATGTAATAGTGAAGGAAATTAATAAAATGTCAAGTAGCGGTGGATACAAAATGATGAAGGAAGTACAATTGCCAATAATGTATAATTATGCAGATGAAACTGTACTAATTGTTAAAAATAAAGTAAGGATGGAAGAAGTAAATGAAAAATTAAGTATAAATTAAAAAATTGGTTTAAGTATAAACAAAGAGAAAAGTAAAGGATTTGGTTTTGAAGATATGATGGGATGTATTTAGTTCAATGAAAAATATATAGGTATATTAGGAATAATATTTGGAAGGAATGAATACAGATAATAATGGTAAATGTACTCAAAGAAGTAAAGGCTATGACTATTATTTTGGAAATCATATAGATTTTCATATAGAAAGAAAGCACACTTGTTGAACACCATGGTAATAGGAAAAATTGCTTATGTTGCTAACATCTATATGATTCCTATTAAGTATGAAAAGGAACTAATGATGATTATATCTTCTTTCATATGGAGCTCTAGATTGAATCCAGTCAAGAGAGGAATTATATGTATGAAAGAAGAACAAGGAGGCTTGGGTTTAATAAACCCAATAGTATATGCAGCATCTTTAATTTTATATAAGGTATTAAAAGGAATTATGAAGGAAAATAAAAACTTGATATGATACTATATTATAAATACAATAATTGTGGGAATGAATAGAAGTTAAAAAAAGAAGTAAAAGCACTGTGAATGAAGAATTGAAAGAGTACCAAAACAAAATTGTATTATGGAAAATAAAAAAGAATGTATATGAAAAAATAGAAAGGAATGGTACTTAAATATTTAAAAAGCATTTTATTGTATTGCTCCATTGAAAGATTTAGAAATAGATAAGAAAACAGCCATAATGATGAGATATAATAACTATAAAAAGATTAAAGAATGTAATGATTTTTATGGAGATTGTCCATTAGAAAATTGCTGGTTAAGGCAAATATGCCCTACAAGAAAAAGCAAGATAGAATATTTATTTATTTTTATTTTATTTATTTTACATTTGTTGACCGGGATAGTCCAACTGGATACATGTCCATTTTCAGTGAAGGCCTGAGAAGAAAAGCTCCGAAGGAAGTTACACAAGCATCTTAACAAAGCACATGTTTATCACAAGTTACAAAGTCTGTTGATGAGTATCAGTTATCCATGAACTCAAACATATTATATAGCTTAATAAAAATAGCACAAGACATTTGAATTACAAAAATAGTATTGGTATACAAGAAAAGCTAAACATTTAGTCAGGCTTGGAACATGGACATAACCACTGAGACATGAAATACAGCTTGAGACATTTCTTGAATCGAGATAAAGATGTTTCTAGGGTAAGGTCAGCAGGTAGAGTTTTCCAAATTTTGCCAACATAATTGACAAAGAGGGTGTCCCCGGCTGACTTGTTGGGTTTGATAGTTTGTACTACCATTCTATTAGATAAGCATAGTGGTCTGAGGTTAAGGTGGGATTAGATAATGGCCGGGATTCAGTAATCCTCCGAGTAAGACTAACCAAGTCTTACTCGGAGACTGCCGTTTAAGACTACAACGTCAGCGCATCATGCATATGCATGAGGGCGCTGACTCAACTGGAAGGCTTACACGGAGCGTGTAAGACTGCAGGGGGCGTGTCGGACTGCCGAGCAGTCCAAATACCCACGCCCCTGCAACCATATAAAGTGAAAAAGACAAATGCAATGAGCGAGTCCGCTGAAATGTACACATAGCAAACAGTACACATCCCCACATACTAAACCCCTTTGTAAATGTAAAATGTAAACTAATTTTTTTTTTATATAATTCCCGCTATAACTGCCTGTATTTGCATGTGTTTGCGTGGGTGTGCCCATTGCTTAGCTGCAGTTAGCAATTTCGACATTGAAGAGCATAATAAGAAATGTTTATGCAAATCAAGCCAAATAGCAATAGTGTTGTGGTAGAGCGTTCGCACAAAGAGGAGGCATTCCCAGTTCTAGTCCCACCATTCCCCTGTCTATTTTATGTTTTAAATCAGAATATAAAATAATTCCTGACATATATGAATGAAATTTTAGTAAAAAGCATTGAAATGGCCTATGTATTAGTGAACAAAATGTATATATATAAATATAAGAAGGTGAGCAGCATTAAGGATATTGACATATAATTGCCCATAGCTAAGCAACGTTTTACCTAGCGCAACATAATTGCCCATAGCTAAGTAGCGCTTTACCTAGCGCAATATAATTGCCCATAGCTAAGCAGCGCTTTACCTAGCGCAATATAATTGCCCATAGCTAAGCGGCGCTTTACCTAGCGCAATATAATTGCCCATAGCTAAGCAGCACTTTACCTAGCGCAATATAATTGCCCATAGCTAAGCAGCTCTTTACCTAATGCAATAGGTTTGCGCGGAGCTGCGCCCTGCGCTAACCAGCGCACCATCAGGCAACGTGGAGCAACGTAGAGCAAAGTTGCCTAAACACAGCCACACCCCCTAGCCTGTCTGGACAGTAGTAAAATAAAAAGCAATGACAAGGTTCGAACCCGGGACACTGTGCACCATAATCAAAGTACTGACCCACTAAGCCATGACAGCTTAGCATAAACATGCACTGTTAACATACATATACTTATAAATAGAAGATTAACCATTGCTAAGCAGGTTTGCTGTTAGCCGAGAATTTTCAAAAATGGCCAATCACAAATAAATGTGGGAAATGCGGCATATTTAAGCTCCATAGGTGGGAATACTCGCCATAACTGATTGTAGCTCCCATCTGCAGTCAGAATGTCTGGTGCTGGAGACGGTACTCACTTTTGAGCGCAATGCTGGGGCATCGAGGAGTCAAAATACATGGTTTGGCTCCTTGTCCACTCTCATGAGTCAAGACTCCTGCAGGGCCAGTTCCAAGGGACAGAGTACAAAGCAGAGGCTTGGAACCAGTTAGCTCATGATCTCACCAGTGCCACAGGCATCCCTCAGACTGGTGAGCAGGTCCATCACGACCATGCAGACCTGAAGAGATGGAAGCAGGACCTACTGAACCGATGGATACAGGAGGCCCGTGACATGCAAGATGCCCCACTACTGAGTAGGTATCCATGGAATGAAGTACGTAAGACATGCTAATTTAGTCTATATAATGGATAGGTATGTCTCAATATCCCTTCATTTACTTCACAGCTGCAGGTGTCCGTGCTGCGAATCAGCAAGCCTATGCAGATAGGCTGCTAAGGCTGTGCCACCAGGCAGGTTAGTAATTATTCTGCATGTATTGTTATACAAAACAGGTGAGAGAGCCTGAAAAAAGTGTTGTAGCCCAATAATAAAGCCATAAAATGCCCTGAATAATTTCTCTGCATGTACTGTTATATAAAATAAGTCAGAGAGCCAGAAAAAGAGTGTAGTAACCCATTAATAAAGGTAAAATAAGTCCGGAATAATATCTCTGCATGTACTGTGAGCGAGCCTGAAAAAGAGTGTTATAACCTATTAATAAAGGTGTAATACATCTTAAATAAGTCTTCTGTATGCACTGTAATATCAAATAAATGAGAGAGCCTGTAGAAAAGTGTGTAATGTAATTAATAAAGGTATAATACTTGGAGTGTGTCTGTGTCACTTACTTTGAAATGTTGTACCCTTGCATTATATAAATAGTACTGTTGTATTAAGTGCTGTCAACCCACAGTTGGGCAGTCCCATATAAAGTGGATGAAGGAAGTGCCAGTAGCTGTGAAGCATATATACAGTCCTCAACAGTTGGTTAATGGCTGGCATGCATAGGTAAATCTGGCACATGAGTAGCTTATTAATGTGTTCCCCAGAAATGTGAGTGTGCTACATGAAATGTAGGGTTCTGTAGAAATTTAACTGAAAATGTCACGTGAACATATCCAGATATGTAGATATATAAATATAAATAAAATATATAACTATGTAGCAGTAACATCTGCATCTTGGACAGTTAGTATGTCAGATATAGGTCAGGTATATAATAAACTAGCCAAATCCATAACACAACCTAATGCATGTTGCCTAGTGTAATAATACATGTAGGGGATATACACCTGCAGTCAATAGGAATGTAGTGTAGACTAAAAGTACTTACAAGATATTAATGGAGGTATCTTTTTACACCCTACTGTATATGCATAAACAATGCAATTCCACACCTCAATGGGTATGTCTAATCTCAAAACATTTGTTGGGACATAATGTCCTATTGTTCTATAAATATCTGCATTTACTTTGATGCATGTGCCCTGTTCAAACACCACAATCTTGGTGGCCTGTTGCCACCAATCATCCCTGCATGCTGTTGGAATGTCCACTGTCGTTCAATATATGCATGTGTTATGCTTGCTGTTCAACTGTTGGAACCCTGGTGTGTTGGGTTAATGGGAATATTACTGCATGCTGTTACAACTAATTTGGAATGCTGTTGTCTATGTTGTAATTAAACACACCTAAACACAGAACATATGGGAAGGCCGGTCCCAGTGGACCCACCTGTCCCTCCTCAGCTGGCGACTGCACCTGGCACCAGCAGGTCCGGTGCCCAGCCCGGGCTCCCCTCCTCCATTGGTCCTGTGCCACCTTCAGGTGGAAGCACTGCTGGGGATGGGGCTCATTCCCCCCCATGCAAGTGTGGGTGGAGAAGGGCCACCTGTCACCCTCCGAAGGGTCTGGGCTGTGGTGCGTAGGGAGATCCAGTGTTCAGTCGCTGATCCCCTACGCCAGCTCGAGGCGAGAGTGGCACGACTCATGGGTGAGCCTACCCCTTCTATGCAGCCACCAGCACAGCCACCCTCGGGGCTGTGAAGGTGCAGGGGTGACTGCCCATGGTTGGGGATCTCAGTTCCACTGTTGCCATCTGTGGGCTCATGGGCTTGCGATTTCCAAACATCCGTCCACATCAATTGTGTTCACCCACCCCATGTGTCATATTCCATCCCTGTATGTGTCGTTTGCCTTGTCTGTTTACCTCCCCAACCTACCTCCCCAAATATACCTACTTCCTCTACCTCACATTCCACTCTTACCTGAAAAAAAAAAGGGGGGGAATCTGTTCCAACAAAAAAATTATGCCCCCATACATAGCTGCCCATTTCGCACACATGTCCGCTGGACATGTAAACTGATAATTATAATTGGCAGTACAACATACTTTGTTGTCCTCACCCCTCTCTCAGGGGTGGAAGGTTTCAAATTTCACTCCAAATTTCTAACATATGCACAGCTGTTGCTGGTAAAGAAATGGGCAGCTATGGACCTTCCCTACACCCGTCCTGCACATCGCAAGCTGGTTTCCCTACTGTCTTTCCCTCTTTGTGCCCCCTTTTTCACCACTTTCCTATCTCCCCATTTTATTTTCTTTCAAAGAAATTAGTGCGAGGGTTAGCGGGAGTAAGCACTTTTAAACTGTAGTTAGCAGGTTTGAGTGAGGGTGCGCATGTGTGCGCTTAGCTAAGTATTGCTAAGCGTCGCGCAAACCCACTTACAACTGCTTAAAAGTGCCTTAGTCACTCTGCATGGCAGGGCCCTTGTTCTGCTGAGCAGCAAAATAAAACACCTCTGTCAGTCTCGAACCCTGGACACACTACACTGCATGAAGTACCACTAAGCCACAGTAAACATACAACAAGTTGGTGCTGTAATAAATATATCATGCATTACAATGAGTGAATGTAAATGGAAAATAGGAATGCCATAACACAAATCTTGTTCTGTGGATCTTTACCAGCAGTTGTTGTGGAATAGCATGACATGACTGTGAAAAGAGAACCAGCCATTCTAGCAGGAAATAAGGTTACAGTAGCACTTTACAAACCCCACACAGTATCAGAGCAGGATAAACACTGGCATATTTGAATATGGCAGAGGCCATACTTCCCAACTGTGACTGCTTTTCAGGGATGCCCCTGATTCGTAAACAAATGTTAGCTATGTCCCTCAGAATCCCTCTGAAAAATACTGACGTTAGTCCGAAAAGTGGGGAATTACACTTAATGAATAATGTCAATAAGTAAGAGTACACACTGCACGCACGTCAGAAAAGGTGTATTAATACATATGCTCTGATTCTCTCACAGTCTCAACTTAATGTCTGTAATATATTACAGGTGTACCTCACTTATATGTACATTTCCCTGAGGCTGTTCAAATATATACCCGAGTGTAGCAGAGGTCTGGCAGAGGCAGAAACACACAGGCATTTCAGCTTTTCTGCTGTTACACACTCTGTAAATAGCTTTGGAATGAGTCCCACAAGCATACCCTTATGTAAGAGTACAACACAGAAATATCAAAGGATGTAGCCATGTACTGGTAGCAACCAACTGTGACAATGCCATTGTTCCAGTGCAGAAAAGACCGGTGTGGTGCGCAGACAAAGAATAATAGGCTAACCCTGGCTACCATCTAGATATGTCCACAAGTGGGAGCTAAGCAGATAGACTACTTGCCTTGTTAGAATAACAGGTACACAGCAACCCTGTATGTTCAGCAAGATAAACATCATACAATAATATATAATGCTCGCTGTGCTTCTGCACCCCTACCCAAAAGAACAATATACCTGTGTATTCAGGCTCTACCAAGGATGTAGGTAGGCATACTCAGTACTGAATGTGTCCAGTTGTCTTGAGCAGCCTGTGCTAATGTCAACACAAATAAACAACAAACTGTTCTGAAGTGAGGTAATTAGAAGTTATGTACTCACCATAACGTTCCATCTGAGTAGGTGACTTCATTCGGATGCAACCTGTGGGTATCGGATCCGACCTCGGATCCGAGCCGGCAATTCAAAAGCTTAGGCTCCGAGCTCCTAGCTCCTCCCTCTTACCCATAACCCCTTGCCAAGCCCTGACTGACCTCAGATTGAGTTTGCCTCAAAATACTGACTACAGTACACGAAAGAAACAGCATAAATACTCGCTCTATAAAGGTCAGGGGGATGGAGGGGGGGATGGTTGCATCCGAATGAAGTCACCTACTCAGATGGAACGTTATGGTGAGTACATAACTTCTAAATCTGAAGTAGGAAGACTTCATTCGTCTGCAACCTGTGGGACAGAGTCCCCAGCTACCTGAATCTTGGGCGGCCGTCATGGAAGGATGTTTCGGAGCACCGCTGAGCCAAAGGATGCTCTTCCGCTAGAAACAACATCCACCTTATAATGAGAAATAAAAGTATGAGGCGAGGCCCAAGTAGCTGCCGCGCAGATATCATCCAATGATACACGGGACTTAAAGGCAGCTGATGTGGAAACTGCCCTAGTAGAATGAGCCGTAACCCTCTGAGGAGCAGGTCTACCTGAAGTGTCATATGCCTGCAGAATACAATTAGCAATCCACTTAGATAGTGTGACTTTAGATACTGCTTTACCCAGAGCAAATTTAGGAAAGGAAACGAACAGCTGATCTGATTTCCTGTGACCAGCTGTTCTGTGAATATAAAAACGTAATTGTCTATGAACATCCAAGGAATGCAATTTGAATTCTCCTTTGTTTGAGTACTTGGGGAAAAAACACAGGTAAATTGATGGATTGGTTAATATTAGATTCAGAAGAGACCTTCAGAAGAAAAGATGGATTGGTCCTGAGGCACACCCTATCAGAGAAGAAAGAAAGGTAAGGCGGCTTGACACATAGAGCCTGAAGCTCAGACACTCTTCTGGCTGAAGTGATAGCTACCAAGAAGGCAGTCTTCCAGGAAAGGTACTTTAGATCTGTAGAAGCTGCAGGCTCGAAGGGAGGAGCAGTAAGGGCTTGCAGAACTAAAGACAAGTCCCAAGGTGGTACAACCTCCTTGACTGGAGGCCTCAACAAAAAAATCCCTTTGAGAAATGTTTTGCATAATTTCGCCGTCATGAGGGGAGCTGTCTCATGACCAATGTGATAATGCGAGATAGCTGCCAATTGTACCTTAATCGTGGAAGAACTTGCCCTTGATGAAAGAGGTCTGTTAAAAATCCAGCACCGCTGACATAGGTGCCGAAAGGATCCAAAGTTCTCTGTACCGCCCAAATAGAGAATCTCTTCCATTTACTCCGATAAACCTGCCTGGTGGAAGGTTTATGAGCTGCCACTAAGATGGCCTTGACCGGTGATGAGATACCGGAGTCCTAATCAAGGATGGAACTGGAGCAGCCAAGCTGTCAACTTCAGGGTGCAGATTGGGAACCGAAATTCCCAGAGGGTGGGAGATGAGATCCGAACTGGATCCAGAATCCAGGGTGGATTGATTTTGTGAGACCATACGAAGGGAACCAGGGTTGACGAGGCCAGAACGGGCAATGAGAATCATTCTGCTCCCCAAACTGTTGGCTTTCTGCAGAAGCCTCTGCATCAGAGGAAGTGGAGGGTAGGCATAAAGGAGACCGGGAGGCCAAGCATGCACCAGAGCATCTCTGGGAATTCCCTGGTGGGGAAGCAGAGCGAAGAAATTGTCACATTTGGCGTTTGAGGGAGAGGCAAAAGATCGCAACAGGGTTGCCCCAGGCGGCAAAAATCTTCTTCGCTACTTGAGGATTGAGAGACCACTCGTGTGGAGAAAGAATGGTGCGACTGAGCTTGTCCGCAAGGATGTTGGACTTTCGGAATGTGCGTTGCTACCAGAAAGCGTTTGGTGGAAATTGCCCATTCCCAGACTCTCATGGCCTCTCGACAAAGGGGTAAGACCTGGTTCCTCCCTGTTTGTTGATATACCAGACTACCGACATGTTGTCTGTCTGAATCGCAATAGTCCCTGAAGGAAGAACGTGGTGAAGTGCTTGCAACGCTAGGAGCACCGCCCTCATTTCCAGGACATTTATATGCAATGACGTCTCTGTGGGATTCCACGTGCCTTGGACAATCTTTCCCGCAGAATGCCCCCCCCACCCGAGGCAAGAAGCGTCCGTGGTCACTGTGGCTCGGGGAAATGCAGCACAAAAAGGTCTCCCTGCCAGGGGCTCCGGAGACAGAAGCCACCAAAGAAGGGAGTCCCTGCACACCTTGCTGACCGCAATCGGAGCGTTGAGAGAGGAACAAAGAGGGGACCACTGAACCTGAAGGGTCTATTGAAGAACCCGCATGCGTAAGTGAGCATGAATGAGAAGCGGAATAGCTGCCGCCATAGAACCTAGGGCCCTCAGGACCGAAGCTGCAGTTGGAGAAGGTTGCAGGACCGCTGTCACATGACACTTCAGGTTGGCAATTCTGTCTGGAGTGAGGAAGGCTCGCATTGATCTGGTGTTTAGTCTTCCTCCTATGAAATCTATAACTTGTGTGGGGTGCAGTAAAGATTTCTCCCAGTTGATCGTGATGCCCAGCCTTGGGGCTAGTTGAAGAAAGTAGTCCCTGGCTGAGCACAGAAGATGCCTTGATGATGCCGTCAGGAGCCAGTCGTCCAGGTACGGAAAGACCTGTAATCCCTGGAGCCTCAGGTGGGCCGCTACCACTGCTAGCACCTTGGTGAACACCCTGGGGGCTGAGGTGAGACCAAAGGGGAGGACCCTGAACTGATAATGACTGGCTCCCAGCCGGAAGCGAAGAAACCTCCTGGATCGTCTGTCCATGCGAATGTGGTAGTACGCGTCCTTGAGGTCGATGGAGCACATCCAGTCGTTCTCCCTCAAGAGGAAGTATAGATTGGAGGGTGACCATCCGGAACTTTGCTTGGTTACTGACAGGTTCAGCTGGGAAAGGTCTAAGATTGGTCTTAGGTCCCCGTTTTCTTTGGCACCAAAAGAACCTGGAGTAAAACCCTAATCCGGTTTGATCTAGGGGACGTGCTGGATAGCTCTTTTCCTAGCAGCTGTTCGATTTCGACAGCTGCCCTCCCTTGGTCGGGTGGAACATCTGGGAGGCTGCGAGATTTGGGAACCTTGAATAGGGAATTGAATAACCTCTGGATATCACACGAAGCACCCAACGGTCTGTTGTGATGGACTCCCAAGAAGTCAGGTGCCTCGAAAATGCCCCGACTGCCTCCAGAGACGGACAGCCGGGCAACCCTTCAGGGCTGCTGCGTGGGTCTATCAGAGAAAGGTTCTCTGGACCCAAAGTTGCTAGGAGCCCCCTGCCTCTAGGGCGGCGACCTCCCGTCCTCCTCTGCCATGGAAGGACTGGTTATCCGAGCAGGTTGGGACTGCTGCGATTTCGGAACCACATCTTCTTCTGTCCCTTTTGGTTCTTAGAGAAGGACCTCTGGGGAGCTGAGAAGCGGACTCCGACGGCAGACAGCGTCTTCCGTCCTTTCGCTCTGGACTAATGTTTCGAACAGTCTTGCCAAACAAGGCAGAACCATCGAAGGGGCATTCGCGAAGGTCGCTTGAAGGGCTCTGCAAAATCACAGTGGCGGAGCCAGGCCTGTCGCCTCATGACTAGGCCTGCTCCGCTGGCTCTAGCGGCTCCCTCAGTAGCGTGAGAAAGCAGCCGCATAGATGTATTGGAAACTGATCTGAGAGTGGCCATTCGGTGGAGTATACCTGTTTATCCTCACTCGACATGGACTCGGGAGATGCAGCGTATTCTTTAATTAGATCCCGCTGCATCCTAATGACATGTGCCATGTAGTTCAGCTCTCAAAGAGAAGGTTGCTGAACTGAAAACTCGTTCCCAATGCGATCCATCGAGCGGGACTCCTTGCCTGGAGGATGCATGGAGGGACTCTCCTGGGCCAATTCTCTCTTCGTGGCTGCTGCCATCATCATGGCATCTACTGGGGCCCTTGCTCCAGTGAGTGCGGTCCCGGAGGAAAGGATGCGGTCAGGGCGCTTGGGGACAGGCACTACGGTGTCCGGAACCTTCCACGCTCTGATGGATATAAGAAACACCAGAGGGTCAGCAGGAGGGGACACCCAAGAGGTAGAAGGGCCGCCTCGAATGCCTCCAAGAACACAGACTCGTCCGAGGAAGCCTTGGGGCAGACCACCCCCTGATCCTTAACATCTCCATAATGTCTCCAAATGAGACGTCCTCAGGGTGACCTTGGGAGCCTTCCCTTCATCCAAATCTGTGTCTTGTAACGGACTGGGAGTCCATGTGCCTCCTTTGCACTTGCGCTTCGAGGTACTTCATCGGGGCTGTCCGAGGAGTACTCTTCCGCAGTTGGATGTTCCAAGGGAACCACTTGGGACATCGAGGCGGGCTGTCCCTGGGACCGGCTGGTGGGGCCTGGCCCAACTGCAAGGGAGTGCGGGATGGAGCCGTGGCAGGGACCGGGTCTGGACGTCCTCAACAGTGCCCTTTCCACTACGTCGAAGGCCGAGGGAGCCAGCTTCTCTAAACCCCGAGCCGACCCCACCGGATCCGGCGCATGGATCGGAGTCGAGCGAAACCGTCGGATCCGAGACCGTGTGCTCCGACCTGGGCGGAGCCGAAGACACACCAGCTCCCTCGGATCCGAGGCTCGGTCCTCGGCTCTGAGAGGTCGGGTCCGAAGTACCAAGCACTCAAGGGATGGACGGATCCGAGTGCGCCGACCTATCGGATCCGACCCACCCCGGATCCAAGTCTGCCCGGCGCCGACAGCTCCGAACCCGTGGTATGGGTCGGAGAAGGAGCCAAAGGCGAAAAAGGGTCGCCTCCCGGATGGGGGGGCTAGGAGCACTCCCATTTGCATTTGGGCCTGGATGAATTTCCTCATCATCCGGTCCATATCAGCTTCACTAATGGAAAAAGTTGACCTGGTGGAGGCCACCGGCGGACCTAGAGAGCCTCGGAGACCTCCTAGAAGGGCTAGCCTCCTCCTCCTCGGGTCCAGGAGAGAACCGAGGGGAGCCGAGGAGGAGGAAAGCTAGAAGGCACAGGGGAGGCCCGCTTAGATGGAGGAGCCGAACTGGAAGTTTCGGTTCTCCATTTGTGGTGCCTCTCCCTGTGCCTCTCCTTCTTCTCTCTCTCCCTAGAGGACTCTTTCCCCTCTGGCAACTTAGAGGGAGGTTGAGTCCCAGCCGGAGGGGGAGAGCCCACAGCAACAGGTTGCTGAGTAGAAGGGGCAGAAGCCGAAGCGGTATCTGGAGGTAAAAGACCCGCCAGCACCAGCTTCGACCTCCGCTCCCTCAAAGCCCGGGGGTTGAACCCTGCACAAATGGTACAACCAGATGACAGGTGTTCAACCCCCAAGCATTTAACGCACCAAGTGTGGCCATCCGCCAGGGACAGCTTATGGCCACACTCGGTACATTTAGAGAAAACAGCCTTATGGGCTTCAGACATTATAAACCCTGAAGGCCTAACACAACACACACACACCAAACTACGCAAAACCCGTGAAATATTAACTAAAAAGAGAGAGGAAAGCCTAACACAATCAACACTAATAATATAAGTAACAAAAATAGAGAAGTTTTAAACTTTTTTTGTCAGACAAACTTATCTGTCACCAAAAAACGCCAGGAGCTCAAGAATCCGTCGCTACTTGAAAAGCGGCAAACGAAATCTGGGGTCAGTCAGGGCTTGGCAAGGGGTTATGGGTAAGAGGGAGGAGCTAGGAGCTCGGAGCCTAAGCTTTTGAATTGCCGGCTCGGATCCGAGGTCGGATCCGATACCCACAGGTTGCAGACGAATGAAGTCTTCCTACTTCAGATTTATTATTTACAGTATAGTAGTTCACAAACAGTTCATGTGCCAGAAGAATACATTGCAATAACTACTTTTGTATGGCAGTTAATTGTCTAATTAGAAAAGAAAGTATATACTCCCATGTATCTTGTGTAAGCATTTGGAGGGGTGAGTAAAATTCTACACTGACAAGTGTGTACTAGAAGCAGCAACAGTCAGGTTTGAGTACAACATGCAAATCACTGGCTACAACCCTAGCTTCAGATATAAGAAGTATACCAACCTTCTGACTGACACAATGGTGCCCACAGCAAACAAGCATGGGCCCCACTTTGGAAAGCTGAAAGGGCTATGCCTGCTTAACCTAGCATTTTATAGCAGTGGGCTGCTATGATAGTGAGTACTGCAATTACCACACAGCAGACTGCATGCAATTAGTAAATGGTGGGCACCAATTGGTGCAGAGGCCATCACATGCGCATGTGCAGATACCTAGAAAAGCAGGCTGTACTTGCTGTCCACACATGCAATAATCTCATTGCAGCAAGAGAGAGAGAGCGAGAGCAAGACAGAGGCAGAGACACAGACACAGACAAAGACAGACAATGAGACAGAAACAGAGAGACACAGAAAAAGAAAGAGCAACAGCAACAGACAGAGAAAAAAAAATAAAAAAAAATAATTTCCTTTAAAAACAGACAAAACAGAGAAATACAAAGGAAAGGTATGTAACACATATGTATTTGCTGGCATGTAGTAGACGTTTATGAAGAGTACTCTACATACACATACTGCAACTGTTTGTGAAGGGTGTATATATATATATATATATATATATATATATATATATATATATATATATATATATATACGTTGTTGAAGGTTGTTATGTGCATATTTCTATGTAGGTTGTAGTGTGTGGCAAAGAAAACAGCATGCAGTGCTGGTATATGACATGTGGTGGCTAAACGCTGTGGGTATGCTCTGTCAGTTTTGCAGTGTTGCAGCCAGTGAGGCCTGCTAAAGGTACATTGGCTAAGGACACCTTCAATGCAGTCTGCACAACACTGTGCAATATTATTACATAACTGTATATCTCACAACTGTCGCATAATTGATATTCCCACCATGAATATATATATATATATATATATATATATATATATATATATATATATAGATAGATAGATAGATATATAAAGATATATAGATATATATAGAGAGAGGGAGAGAGACATGGGGCATACTTACTGCAACAGGTGCCTGGCGACTAAGGTATGGACTGAAGCTCAGTGTTGACACTGCAGTGCCATCCCTTCTTGCCAGAACACTGTACCCATTAACTACCACATAGGTGGTAGTCTACCTAACACCAAAGGTGTAATAAGGGAACATGGGACACAGGTGGACAGTAGCCTCCCCTTTGATAATCACAGTGCCACACTAGGCATGTACTCTGTCTACATGGTACACGTCATCACAAAAAGTGTGTCATCTAAGGAAATATAGGTCAGTGTTCCCCTCTACTCATCACACTTAAAACCCATTAGAGTGTACAATGCCAACTACAGCAACTGGAAAGGCCACAGACATACCTCACAAAGAGTAATAACGGCCTCAAACAGATGCCCTATGCAGACCGACTCACAAAACCACAGCTACACTGTGTTGCATACCGCCTACACAGAGGTGACCTCTGCCTAACATACAGAGCTATGTCACACCCATAGCTGTTGGACATCCTCCACGTAAACATATTACAATCCCTCCCAGACACACACTCTAGGGCCCTAAACCTTGTCAGCTCACTAAACAGCACATGCTGGAGGGATAGAGTCCTAACTCAGAGACATGCCATACTCTGGAACAAACCACCTATCAATAGCAAACAAAGCTCCTCATTAGCAGTTGTCATAAATACTCCTGATGATTGTTTGGGAGATAGGAAATACACCCTGGGAATCACTTCTGTGGCTCTGGTTGACAGGCTCAAGTGAAATTAAATTACATGTGTGTCAAAGGCCAGGGTAGCATATGGCTAGGCTGCTGTAGGCCCTAGGGCCAATAGCGTATTACCTACCCATGACACGATGCACACACACATGTATTTAGTGCAATAATTGCTATGTGAGGTTGACTGAGTGTGATGGTGAATGTGTTGGTGAATGTGTGCAAGGTCTGTAAAGGTGTGATAGCTTATTGTGAAATTGTTTATGTCATGGTAGCTTGTGTCCTAGCTGTGATCCCAGCAAAACATGTGCATGCTATTGCTAGGCAGAAAAAGTAGTATGGCATACGGTGTGACGTAGTCCCTTGTTTTCGAATGTGGTGTCCCATTGTAGGCTAAAGCAATACATGTATGCTTAGTGAGTGGTACTGCTGGTGAATTCAACTCCCATATGAACTGTAGTACTATCTGAAGCTGTAGGCCTACACAGTACAGTATGCTGTATGTTCACATTGCTTGGAAACACTGTTTTGTGTGTTCCCTTTAGTCCTCACAGATTACATACCTCAGGCATACGGTTTTGTAAGTAGTGACACACAGTACTGTATGGTACACAGGTAAAGCTCATCTGGGTTGGCATACATTTGTGTGTTGTATGTATGTCTGATGTGTGTGTAATTATGCCTGCACCATGCCCTCAATCATATCTGTGTTACAGGGTATACGTGTGTATCTAGCAACATGTATAGTCTAGTACAGCAGTATACCACCTATATCAACAGCTGTGCACATATGTTAGGCAGGGGTTTGGCATCAAAGACTACTGTGGTATACTGGTAATACTGTAACTGTACTTTACAGTCATTGCAATGGATGACATCTTTCTTTATGCATTAGCTTGATATATACCTCCTGTGGCTAGGTGGTGCATTGTGTCACATACAGTGTGCCATGTACTGGTGTATAGTCTTACATACTGGCTTCTCTTTACTGCTGTGCAGAACATGGTTTGATATATACAGTGTGGCAGGCACTGTCAGCCAGTTGTGGCCTCTGCACTAATATGTGGTATTGAACATGTCTATCCTCTGACAACCAATCGGATGTGAAATATGGCAGGTAATTGATATCTGTACTTTAGGATGTTAAGTGTGCCACTTGACTTGCTCACACATCTTGTTTAATTGTCTTCCAGGGGTATGTCCCACCAAAGAAACCCATGTTATACAGCTGCAGAGGAGGCGGAAATACACAACAGCCTGGTGCAGCACTACACCCTGCTGTTCTCTAGAACCAGCCAGGACCAGCATGAGCAGACTGCACTGTGGCAAGATCTCGTTCATCGGGTAAATGACATAGGCATGCATAACTGGACATATGAGCAGGTACGCCATCACTGCAGTGATTTAATTAGACATGTCCGGCGGCGTGCATCTGATATCCGTCGACAACAGTTTGCCACAGGTGGTGGGGTTGCCATTCACCCCCCCCCCTCACCAGAGTGGAGGAGCTGCTCCTAAGTGTGGTGGCTCCTGGACAACCACAGGAACAGCAACTGACATGTGTCATCATGGAGGCCGGTGCCACCCAGCATGTTGACATGACCTATCTGTAGACTATTGTTATCTGTATTGGTAGATTATGCATATGTGACATGTGTACTGTGTGTTTAGCAGTTGTGCTGCATAGTGTTGTGCAATACTGATATTTGGAATATAATTTGTACGCCTGTGACTGTCGACTGTTGTACTACTGTAGTTTAGCAAACTCACAGTAGCAATGGCACAGTTGTGGCCACTGACAAACTGTCTCATATTCTTGTAGGTCCCACTGGTGTGACAGCAAGGCAGCCAGTTGATGCTGGTGAGTGTGTTATAATTTTAATATTGCTAATGAAATGTGCATGTCATAGGTGAGGTGTAGGCAATGTACCTGTAACACACCTACGCATAATGCATGCTGTGCATGTTTGCTGTGAGACTATGCACATCTCAGTAATGACAGTAGCTGCCTCAATCACATGCAATACACAGAGCAGCACGCACAATTGTGGCAACACCATACTGGACATTGGATAGGCATAGTTGATACACATGTACACAACATACACAACTTTGTCATGCGCAGTACACCTTAACATGCTACACATATCGTATCCAGACACCCGCTGTAAGGTCACACTTCAGTATCCCACATATCACCCACACAGCACACATAATATACCTGAGGGGTAGAGGCCTATCATTGGGCTGTGCGACACACTTCAACACATAACACATTCATGTTAGTCAATGCTCCCTATTGGGCAACTTACAAAGCCATGTAACAAGTGGCTGTGAGGCCAATCACTGAACAACAGCACACATGCATCAAAGCCATGTATACTGTTATTAACACGGGCTGTCTACACTCGCACTGCATGGTCTTGAGCAACAAACTTTCTGCATGCTGACATGTGTGATATGACTGTTTGCCTTGTGATATTGTAACCCACCTTCAACCACTATTAAGTATGTTTTGGATTGCTGGTGGTGTGTGTGGGTATCTGCTGTAGTGAGGAGTGTATTTGTGTACATGTGTGCATGTGTTCATGTGTGCATGTGTGCCGACATCATGTACAGGTCCTAAAGTGTGTTTCCTCTCTTCCTCCCACAGGTGCTGTGTTAGGGCTGGTTCACTGCAGCAGGGAAACTGATGTCACTGAGCCACATAGTGATAATGAAGATAGATGTGTTGAGGCACAGGTGTGTTTGCCAGGGTCTGTCATTGGGCCACCAATTGACAGTACACAGCTGTCCACCCCATCCATGCATACAGTCATACTGCCAATACATCCATCACCAATGCCCATAGCTGAGGTACAGCATACTGTTGGCATTGGCCAGGACAGTGTGGTATCCATGGCACATGCATCCCAACACAGCAGCCATACCCAGATGTCTGGAAGGGTACCACATAGGCAGATGTCCAGGGGTTCTCGTAGGAGCACTGCTGCTCATCATGCCACTGGCAGATGTGCCACAGGTCTGACAACAGCACGCATGTTCCAGGTTGTCATGGAGGCACAGGCACATATGGAACGGTACAGCAGACAGGGACTAAGAGCACAGAGGGCCCATAACACCGCTGCCATTGAAAGTATCCGTGACCTAGCAGGTGCCATCCGACATTACACCGAGGTCACTGATAGACGTTGGGGAGAGACATTAGATATCCTCCGCAATGTCATGTCCATGTGTCAGGACAGTGCAGGATGGTTGAGACGTCGACGTGGACGTATGCCAGCAACATCAGCAGCTGGCAGTCGTAGCAGATGTCCCTCAAGCCACAGCCACTCCGGTAGTGCCAGTACCAGCCCCAGCAATGTTGGGGGTGGGCTGTCCATAGAATATCCTAGAAGACCATGTGCCTATGACTCTGAACAGTCCCAGCAGAGACCTGTGTCCAGTGTGCATGCATCCACCTCTGGGGATAGTACTCAGTCTGGCTTAGTACCTGATAGTGTCAGTAGCACCCCTGCAAGGCACAGGTACCATATCTGTGGCCAGAGACGGTGATCTGTAAAGCCTCGCAGGTACAGTCTGTGGCTGTCCCACAAATACCCGTATATGGCAGCCACATGGTGGAACTGTGTGCATGCAGACACACACACATACTCCAGACACCTAGGGCTAACACATACTCACACACATTACAACAACATTGGCCCATTACAGTATTCTTGCCCCTCACACACACACACACACACACACACACACACACACACACACACACACACACACACACACACACACGTTAATTGGATGGCTCACTGTAGGCCTCTGGTGAACCAACAACACACCCTGTGCATATGATGAAACCTGTGCCACCTCCTGTCATCTGTAACATTGATGCAGGAACAGGCTACCATGGTGCTGATGCACAGGGTGTCTGTATAGCAATGTTAGCATGTTGTCAGCTGTAGAGTGTAATGATATGCTTGAAGGTGTAGCTGAGCAGGCATGATGCATCAAAGCTATGATTGTCACTGTAGTGTTGTTTACACCAGTGTTGGTTCCAATTGTGTATTGTCTGGCCACGTGCCACTAGGCTGATGTGTGCAGTATTGGCAGCATGTGTTAGAGAGTGGACAGTACGTGTGGAATGTGTATAGCACAGATTTGCAGGTGTACAGTTGTGAACATGGTGGAGGTACACTGTCTGCATCTACGTGCAGAATGGACACATGGGCAGGGTGACATGCTCTCTATTACACAGTAACACTCCATAGTTTCTATTGGTGGCCAGTATGCATTGTACTACACACATTCCGGAACCTGACTACACATGTGTGTATGACATGGTTTGACACTGTGCTGTGGGTGATACTGTTACTATCTGTCATTGTTTTGCATTCTGGTGGCATACATCACTTCAACAGCCTGACCATAACCAATCGTTAGATGATGTCTTGACAACAGACACATAGATGTAGGACACACAGCAACATTTGGATCCTTCAGGTACTATATAATGCCAGTAACCACTGGTATTCACCTGCACCCATTACTGAGATAACGTCTGTTTGCCATATAGCTATCTTAGGTACAAGCAATCACAGTAGGGATATGTCCGTCCACGTCTGGTAATGCATACTGTGGCCTATAATGCATTCTCCAGATGACACACACGTACTCCACAAGGGTATCATACAGACAGATGCCTGTTGCCAAACCCATGCTGTAAAGCTATAAGCCAAACTAAGCATTGTCATCCACCTATAAGGAACATATTATCCCCACAGTACCACATAGGTAGTAGCCACCAGCATAATGAACAGGTACCGATGTGTACATACAACCAAGTGTTATGTCATCTCTCCTTTGTTAATCACATTTCCAAAGGTATTCTGGAATCCCTTGGTGGATCACATAAGCAATAAGGGGTCTACATGCATATCCACAATTTGTTCTATACCTATGAATAATCATCATGGACAGACTTTGCTGCGTTTGAACAGGTCTGACATATACCTCGGCCATAGACCCTCACTCACACATTCCAATAGGAATCGTAATGACTTTGTGTGACACAGATGACCTAGGCCAGGGATCACTGCAGTGGCTGGCCTTGTCACAAGCATACAGATGTGACCTAAGGTCTGGGAAGCAGCAGCACAGTCTGGCAAGGATGACAGCTGTGTTCTTGTAGAAAGCAGGGTTCCCACACATGCAATCATTGAGGTAACATGTACAGATATGTATTTGACACACAGCTAGCTCACATGTGCAATGCATACTGATATGTCATATAGTGGTAAAAGCAAAACCCACAACACATTGACCAATAGTGTCACACACTCACCAAGTGCTGGATTCAATCCCCTACCTAACTACTTCATGATACTAGAGGAGTATGCATTAACACGACGTGCTATGCACATTACTGCCAGTTCTCTTTTCCACAGGTATATTTGTAGGATGGTGACATCATCAGACTTGACAAAGGTTAGATTACCACTTTTGAGGTGTTTCACTACTCTCCTAAAAGGTTGTTCCTTCCCAAGGGGAACACACGCACACAGCTCAGGATTCAAACCCCTACCTAACTACTTCATGATACTAAAGGAGTACGCATTAACACAATGCACTATACGGATTACTGGGAGTATTCATTTCCACAGGTATATTTGTAGGATGCTGACATCATCAGACTTGACAAAGGTTACATTACCACTTTTGAGGTGTTTCACTACTCTCCTAAAAGGTTGTTCTTTCCAAAGGGGAACACACACAAACAGTTGCCCGGTGCAGGATTCAAACCCCTACCTAACTACTTAATGATACTAGAGGAGTATGCATTAACACGACGCTCTATACAGATTAGTGGGAGTTTTATTTTACACAGGTATACTTGTAGGATGCTGACATCATCAGACTTGACAAAGGTTACATTACCACTTTTGAGGTGTTTCACTACTCTCCTAAAAGGTTGTTCCTTCCCAAGGGGAACACACACAAACACACACAGTTGCCCGGTGCAAAATTCAAACCCCTACCTAACTACTTAATGATACTAGAGGAGTACGCATTAACACGACACGCTATGCAGATTAGTGGGAGCTTTGTTTTACACAGGTATACTTGTAAGATGCTGACATCATCAGACTTGACAAAGGTTACATTACCACTTTTGAGGTGTTTCACTACTCTCCTAAAAGGTTGCTCCTTCCCAAGGAGGACACACACACAAACACAGTTGTGCGGTGCAGGATTCAAACCCCTACCTAACTACTTAATGATACTAGAGGAGTACGCATTAACACGACGCACTACACAGATTAGTGGGAGTTTTTTTTACACAGGTATACTTGTAGGATGCTGACATCATCAGACTTGACAAAGGTTACATTACCACTTTTGAGGTGTTTCACTACTCTCCTAAAATGTTGTTCCTTCCCAAGGGGAACACACACAAACACACAGTTGCCAAGTGCAGGATTCAAATCCCTACCTAACTACATCATGATACTAGAGGAGTACGCATTAACACGATGTGCTATACACATTACTGGGGGGGGGGTTCTTTTCCACAGGTATATTTGTAGGATGGTGACATCATCGGACTATACGAAGTGTGTTACATTAGGTGACATTAGTTGGCCTACATTGAATGAATGTCTAAACACTTTGGCCATGTGATCATCAAAGGTGAGTTTACTATCTACCTGTGTCCCCAGGGCCATAATTACTTTCTCCGTACATGCTGGATTACCACCTATGTGGTAATTTGTGTGCACTTTGTATTACCCAAACAGGATGACTATGCATTGTTTGCCATTCAGCTTGAGGGCATTGTTTTGACACCAGGTATCTGTCTCTGTAAGACACTTCTGGAGGATGTCTGTGTCAGCTGTACAGTCAATTATGGACCACAGTTTCCAGTCATCTGCAAATCTGTTCAGCCTTACACCTGCCATGCTTGCCTGTACATCTGAGCAGTATCGACTGAACAGTTGGGGTCCCTGGACCAAGACCTGTGTGATGCCATGTGTGACTGGCTTAGAGTTGGACATGGCACCTGCAACTATGAACGTGTGTTTGATCTGTGAGCCACTTGGCCACCCATCCTGTGACATAGCTGTTCATGTTCAAGCTGGTACACTTGTCCATGATGATGGAATGGGGAATGGTGTGGTAAGCCCTTAGTGAGGTACAGGTGGGCTATGTGGACTACCTTCACCTCCATCTATGTTCATGGTAACTGTTTTAAATAAGTCAACTAGGTTTGGGAGCCAGGCTATGCCTTTAACAAGGCGAAGTTGTGTAGAGTACAGTGTTTGGAGATCTCCAATGTCTCAGTGTATGGGTTCCATGACTATTTGCTCAATAGCTCTGTAGACCAGGCTGAGTACACATGTTGGGCAATGGTTTCCAGGTTCTGTTTTGGCACACCCTTTGTGGAGCTGGATGACTGTTAGTGTATGCCATTCTTTGGGTACATAGCCTGTGATACACTTGAGTCTGGACAGTGAATGTAGGTGAGGGTGTAGTACTTGGAGGCCTAGTGTAAGACGCAGCCTGGGACAACTTACAGTCACATTGATGCTATGTTCTTAGCTTTGGTGAGGGCTGTCTTTACATGCATGTCCGTGATGTCTGTGTCTCTGCATCCTTCTGTGATAGACACAGGCCCTTTTGGGGGTGATGGGGGGGGGAGTTTACACTGCACTTGTCCCCCTGGGTGTGGGCAATGAAAGTTGGTTTGGTGTATGTCATTACTTTTTTCAGTAGCTGACAGCATATTTGGAAGTTGACACCTACATGTCTGAAATAGCTACAGAAGGCTTTGTGGTTGTTATTCTTACATTCCTTGGCAGTTTGTCTTTAGAAACTGTGCTTGGATTATTTTATGACCAATCATTGTTTCATCCTAATAATGATCAGTGATGCCTTTCCTTTAGTGAAGTTGGCTCTATCAGGTGTTAGTTTCCTCCTTCTGTTGTCTAGCTTATTTATGGGCAACAACCACCAGATTGTTTTCTTATTTTTGCAGGAGTGCATCTTGCTTTTATTTGTGATGTCTCGATCCATGCATCCCTGTAGATGCTCATACGATGCACTTGTAAATGATTTGGTAGATTGTATACCATTATCCTATAGCAAGAGGGCTTTGGGACTTTCCACTTTGGTCTTGGAAAGTGTGCTGTTTGCTTTTGAAAATGTCTTCACAGTGGTTTCATTGATTGGGTGTGGGGGTGGGATGTGGATGTCCAGTGTAATTATTTAATGATCTGATATTACCAGCGAAGGGTTTATCTCTGTTGTGGAACACTGGTACCCCATGTTGGTGATGATCATGTCCAGTATGTTGTCACCTCTAGTGGGCGTGCTGACCAGCTGTTCCAGCGTGTTAGAGTTTCTTAACTGTAGGACACATTGGGCAAAGGACATTGTATACAAGTAATTCACCCACTCATTGTTTGGGTAGTTGTAATCTCCTCATATAATGGTGTTTGATAGGACCTTTATATTTGCCATTGTTCTCCAGAATACGGAGTGAGGTTCCTGAGACAAGGTACATGATCTGTAGCAGGCTACAATCTGATGGGCAACTTTGCCCAATGTTAGTTGCACTTGCATGGTCTCCAAGGCCTCATGCTGTGGCAGTAACCTGGAGGTGTGGATTTCCATAAGGTAAATGGCTACACCACTTCCTTTTGTATTTCACTCGTGGTCTTGGGTCCAAAGATCAGGGTGATTGTGAGTGTTTTATATGGATCATATCCAACAGCTGCATGTTTGACATAGCTTTGGATGTTACGCAGTGAACACCTATGAGTAGGCGATATGCAAGGGAGTACAGATGGAGCATTTTGCGATGGTCTGTGTATGGCATGTATTTCAGGCCAATAATGCTCTTTGTGAGGAATTGCTGCTGGCTTTCCAGTTGTTGTAGTTGTCTTGTGAGGTACATAGCAACAGTGGCGTTGTACTCTTTTATAGTTCTAGTGAGTGGTGAGTAGAGGGGAACAACGTCCTCTTTTATTCTGCATGAGACACATTTTGTGATGAGGTGTGCCACATAAGAGGGTTTCCTGACTACTGTGGGAATATGCTTATCACAGTTGTATCCACTGTCCACCCGTGGCCCAGGGTCTCTTGTCATACTTAAAGTGTGAGGTATACTGCCACCTATGTTGCAGTTCTTGGCTACAGAGATTTTAACAAAGGTGATGATAATGCACCTTTTGGCATTGAGCTACAACCCATGGCTTGGACAACAGCCATCTGTCTCAGTGAGGCCCTTTAGTAGGATGTCCACATCTTTAGTGTTTACAATGATGGCTCCTAGTTTGCAGTCTGCTGGAAACATCAGTAGCCACAGCACCTCCATGTTAATGTTTACTTCAGGGAAGTAAATACTACACAGCCTGGGAAGTTATCCAGTCCCATGGCTGCTGTGATACTGGCTTCGGAGAGTGTTTTTTACCTGTGCAGCTATGATGGCAGCAACTTTGCAGTCTTCCATTATAGACATGTGCTCTTTCATGGGTGAGAGGGGAGTAAAGTTAACACTGATCCTATCTGCCAGGATGTTGCCAATATCAGTTGGCTCTGTCCATTTAGTGACATTGAGCTGTAACTCAGAACAGATCTGAGTGTAACCATGACATGGACCTGTCTGTTGGGCAGACATCTGCTGCGTAGACAGTATGCCACTGAGTACAGCTTGGGTTACACTCATTCTTGTTGCATGGGGCAACTATTTGAGGCCAGTAATCCTCTTGTCAAGGTTCTTCATTGTTCTTTCTAGTTGATGAACGTGCCTAGTCAGACTCCTCACAAGTGTGTTGTGGTACTCTCTGACAGGTCTGATGACTGCTGTGTAGTGGCAACCTCCTTTGACCTACATGCACAGACCTTGGCAGTTTGTGTGTACACATAGCAGGATTTTCAGACCACTTTGTGAATGTGTTTCTGGAAGTAGAGATGACTATACACATTTGTCCATAGATCCCTTATCATCACATCTGTATTTAGCCTAAGTGTGTGAGCATGCCCAGTATGACCTTTCAGTATCTTCCTGCCTGACATTTGCTTCATTTGTTTAAGTGGGTGAGCATGTCCAGTATGACCTTTCAGTGTGATGCAGATTGAAATACACTACATTTGTTGGAGTGTGTGAGCACACACAGTATACACATTTATACCATATGTGTATGGTAAATCAAGGTGTATTTTTACAGCAGGGCTCACATTTGTGTCATAGATCAACAGGGATCATGCTGTGCCTGCAGGGCTTCCATGAGACACTTTGCATAGACCTATCAACATTTCTACATACACGGGGGACAGCTATTCTTTGTACATTTCTAACTGTGGGTACACCGGATTGTTACTGTGGGTGTACATAGGATGTGGGTTTCACCTGACACTTATACACATTTGCTGTGCCTGCACTGCTATGTACAGGACACCATTACAGTCTGTACTGTTGCCTATCATACTGGCTTGAGGCATACTAGTATACTACAGGTCTTAGCGTCCACTGCCACATATATTAGTTTGCAACTTCATAGCCTACACAACCCACATCACAACGCCTGGCCTGATGTTCTCTGTCTGCATAGGCATGTGGGTGAGGTTACCCATTTGCCTCATTAGGGGGCATGATACAGCATTGCCTTGTGTTTGCATTAGTGTACAATTGCCCTGCTGTGTCTGTACCACTGTAATGCTATCATGGCTTAGTGGTTCAGTACTGTGACTATAGTGCACAGTATCCTGGGTTCAAGCCCTATCACTGCTTTTTATTTTCATGCTGGCCAGACCAGACTGCTTAAGGTACAGTAAAGCAGATATGAGCATGTTTAATTGACTTTGCTCAGCTTTGGCCGACCTTGGCCAACATTGCACGAGCAATTTTGTTTACATATACTACATATTGGTAAAAGTTGCTTAGCACTGCTTTATATTGCGTAAAACATGGCAATCATGCCTCAGGTGGTGCTGCAGGGCTGCCTATGTCGGAAGCACATACTACACTCCCTATACATATTTGGAAACAGGTAGTGTCAAGTTGGGCATCCCTTTTATTTTATGTGCGAGTCAGTGAGAGTTATCATTTCCAGGGTTCCTACTGAGCCAGTGTATGTGCTATGCGCTGCCTCTTTGCCAAGGACAAGGCATACTGGGTGTGCCTCCTTCTGCCTACTGGGGCAGGCTCAGGTTGTTCCTCCTCCGAGTCACGCTGTGCCTGTGCAGGCCTTGGCAATGGTGGGGGACTGTTTGGCGGGGCCCCATGATGTTCCTGCTGCAGCTGTTTTCGCAGGATCAGACTGTGTAGCATGGCACATACCATGACAATTTGGGTACATGTAGTTGGTGAGTACTGCAAGGCTGCAAGGCTGCAATGCTCCACCAGATGTGTCCAGGCACCGGAACCGTGACTTGAGCTTCCCAAACACACGCACGATTACATGTCGTGTTTGTGCGTGTGTCTCATTATGGAGTTCTTGTTCAGGTGTGTGTGCATTTCTGAAGGGTGTCATCAGCCACGGCTCCAGTGCATATCCAGCATTCCCCACTAGGTGACCGTCAGGGATGTCCCCATTTGCAAATGTCTGGTACAGCTGCCAGCTATGGGAATCGTGGTAGCTTCCAGGGCAGCTAGCACACACATTCAGTATTATGCCCTGGGCATCACTCATGACCTGGCAGTTGATGGAGTGGAAACTCTTGCGGTTGATGTAGGCCCTACCCCACTCACCAGCTGGTGCTTTGATGTGTATGTGCGTGCAGTCAATTGCACCCACTACCTCAAGGTATTCCGCTATTTGCTGGAAGAGACGCATATTACTGGCCAATACCTCACGGGAATTGGGGAAATATACATGATCACCGACATGTGCTGACATGGCATTCAGGAACTGGTGCAGTACCCTTGATGCTGATGCCTGTGAAATCCCCATCATATCACCAGTTGGCCTCTGGAAGGTACCTGTTGCTAGTATTCTTAGGCCAACACATACCTTGGTTTCCACTGGGATGGGTTCCCCTCTGTTGGTTCTGTGTGTGAGGCGTGGCCTGCACAGTTCAACAATTTGCTGCAGGAGCTCTCTGTCCACTCTATAGTGCTCCACTATCTCCAGCTCATGTAGTCCCTGGTAGGTTACCCTGTGTCTGTACACTCTTCTCCGTCTCCTCACTGTGGGTTGCTCAGCAGAATTTGCAATGGCACCACCATCAGCATCTTGCACATGTTGCCTTATAACAGCAATGGCAGCCCCTAACATTTTTATGTCTCAGTTTAAGCTTTTTAAGTTTTCACTTCTCTTTGTTGACTGCAGTGTTGCAGTGTTTCTGTGAAAAACATGGGGGAATGTTGTTTGCAGAGTTTTAGGTGCTGGGCTGAGCTGGGTTAGTGTACTGCCTGTGTAATTGGCTGATTCTGATTGATTTCACCTGGCAGCTCTGCTAGTTCTCCTTGGTTAACTTCCTACTACTTCCTTTCCTTCCTTTTCCCATTTCTGTTTCCACAGGGGGCAGTGCTGTATAAACACGCTCACAGGCACGCACACAGGCTTACACAGGCTTACACGGGCGCACACAGGATTAAACAGGTTTACACGCATGCACATGTGCGCACACAGTGTAAGCAGCTTTGCAAGAAACTTTAGTGATAGTCACAGCGTACACCTTCAGTTTCTTGATTTCAGTTTAGACAACTGTAGACATACCTCTTTTAGTCCTGAGTAACTCACAGCAACCACATGCGACTCTGCTCAATAAGCTTACAGTCTTTTTCATACATACCCCCTCATGATGTCACCCATCTCCTACTCTGTTACTCCCCTTTTCCTACTCTTACACTCTAGGGACATGGTTCACATAGCAGGGAATATTGGGATTCACTATCCTTATCCTCATTTGCATAGGATTGCCTACTAATGCTTAGTTACATCTCTCAGACTGAGCTTCCCCCCTTAGCAACCTCTACTCAGTAGCCATGTTGTCTTCAGCCTGCCATTCACTTGCATGGCAGATTAATATTTTGAATAAATTCCCTATTTGTGCCTTTTATTTTTTGGTTTTCTGATTTTTAGAGTGCAGCATGTTTGCGCGGCGCTGCGCTACGCTTAAACATCGGAGATCGAGGTAAAAAAAATATTGTTTTTTTATTTTGCAATGTGAAAAAATGCCAATGGCCGTATATTTGGCCATTAGCATACTTCCTCAACTGGATGCATCCTTTATTTGGAGCTGTCATGGCTCTGTTTTGCTATTTGCAGAACAGTACTCAGTTGACAACTGAGTACATTTCTGCAAATAACACTACTCTTACTCGGACAGGTTAGGGTTTCCTGGATCGCTAATTTACCTAATTTGCATAGCTTTCGACAGCAAATGAGTTAATTTGCATAACCTAACCCTGTCCGTGTAAGAGTCGTTTTAGGAGCTCTCGTGCACGCCCCTGCCGGCTGTTCCTGGATCGCTTAGCAGACATGTTGGCTGCATGGAGTCTTACTCTACTCTTAGACTCAGTGCAAGCCTTCGTGAACCCGGCCCAATGTCTTTTAGTGTCGGAGTATTATCAGGTTGTTTGCGTACTTTATGAGCCAATATAAGTTGGTTATACTGAAACAGTCTTGGTAGCGCTATCTATCCAAGATTATTTAGGTTTATACAGTGATGTGTTCTATAGGGCAGGCCAGTGGTAAATCTAGCTATGTGATTGTAGCAGCTAGAGAGTTTGTTAAGTTCAGTTTTATTTAAGTTGGTAAGTACAGGGGAGGCATAGCATAGGGTAGAGAGTAGATTGGAGCAGACAATGGCAGTTCTGGTACATGGGGTTAGGAATGGCTTTATCCTATATAGTAACCCAAGTTTTTTGTTAACAGCTTTGACAGTTTTGTTGATGTACACATCAAATTTAAAATTTTTGTCAGCAATAACTCCTAATAGTTTTGTGTGGAGATCTGGGGCGATTATGGTACCATTATTGGACATAATGGTAAAGGATAACAGTGGGGACCTTTGCGTGGGGGGAAAAGTAAGAGTTTTGTTTTGCTGGGATTCAAAATCAGACAGTGGTCAGCAAGCCAGTTTTCAACTCGGTTAAAAGAACTCTGGGTTATTGACTGTAGCTCTAGTTGGGAGGTGGCAGTGCAGATCAACGTGGAGTTGTCCGCATATTGGATGCAATTAACCTTTGGTATGACAGTGTGTAGGTCATTTATAAATATGGAAAATAGAAGAAGTCCCAGAAAAGATCCCTGGGGGACACCTAGGGTGTTAGGCAGGAGGTTAGATAGTTTGTTATGTTATAGGACGGCCTGTTGCCTATTATCCAGATACGATTGAAACCATTGGAGTGAGTGACTGCCCAGAGACATTGTTTTCAGGGTGTTGATAAGTAGATGGTGGTTGACCATATCAAAAGCCTCTGATAGATCAAAGAAGAGGGCAGAGGATAATTTGCTATTGTTCCTGTTATGGTTTATAGTATTGGGGAAGGAGAGTAAGGCAGTGGTGGTACTATGATGTGGCCTGAAGCCATGATGAGAGTTGGCTAGTAGATTGTTCTGAATTAGATAGTACAGAAGTTGTTTTTGGATGTATTTTTCCATTATTTTAGCAAGTGGTGACAAGATGGCTATGGGCCTAAAATTGGACAGCTCAGTAGAGCTACCACCTTTATGGAGGGGTATGACATGAGATATTTTCCAGATAGAGGGGACTTTTGCTTCAGATATGGAGTGATTTATTAGACTGGAGATAGAGTATGCTATGGAATCTGCAGCTTTTTGCAACTATTCGGGAGGGAGTAGGTCAGCAGCTAAGGTATTGGGTTTTAATTTTTTTATTAGAGACTGACTGAAGGATGTAGGGACTGGATGGAAGCTAAAGGTGGATTGGAAGTTGGGAATGGTTACCTGTGTGTTAGAGGAGTTAAGAAGTAATTGGCTAGCTAGAGCTTGGATAGTCTCGGTAAAGAAACTATTGAAGGTGTTAGCAACATCCTCTGGTGATTTATCAGTAGAGGCTGAAGGAGGTAGGGTAGTGGCTTGAACTGGGGGTGCAATAGTTTATTTAATCTTGCCCAGAACTTTTGTGAATTATTTTGGTTTCTCTGTTGGAGTTGAAAGTAGTAGTTTTATTTTTGTCCAGTAAAGTGGATTTTTTTGTCTCATTCCTTAATTGCCTAAATTTAATTTGGTCTAGAGGTGCATGTGTAGCACACCATTTATCCCATGCCTTATTTCTGAGTTTGATTTTAGATCTGGTTTCTTTAGAGATCTACGGGGCGATTTTTGTTTTGTTCCTAGTAGAGCGGGCAGGAGCATGAGAATTGAGTATGGTGAGGAATTTATTGTTAAAGTAGGCAACAGCCTCTTCAAGGGGAAATTTTTTTAGGACCGACCAGTTACATGATTTGAGTTCCTCTTGAAACTTGATAGGACTAAAGTTCTTATTATTTCTTACTGTTCTATATCAGGGAAGGTGCTGGTTATTGGTTTTATGTTTGCAAATAAATGTGAGAAAGTGATCACTGAGGTCATCAGGGATGGTACCTGAAGTATGTATTTGGGGATGGCTATTGATTAGTATCCAGTCTAGTATACTCTCTTTGTGATTAAGTTTTCCTATCCTGGTGGGGGTGGATATGACCTGTGCAAACCAATATAGGTTTACATGTGTGGTAGGAGATTGTGAGGAGCAGGTGTTCCAGTCAATATTAAAATCTCCAAGTACTTTCTTGTTGATAGTTATTTGCTAACCAGTAGAGGATATCTTCCAAGGTGTTGGTATTATTCCCTGGGGGAATATATATATATATATATATATATATATATATGTATATATATATATATATATATATATATATATACAAACAATATTTATACATTAATTTTTATTAATCTGGAGTTTAGTAGAAAGTATTTCTGCTTTGTTGACCTGGGGTGGTTGTATGGGATCTATTTTAACATTTAGTGTAGATTTAAAGATTACAGCTATCCCACCTCCCTTCCTAGTGGTCCTGTCAAGTCTGAGTATATTATCCCCAGGTGGTAGAACTTCATTATCTAAGGTTCCTGGCTTTAGCCAGGTTTCAGTTAGACACATTATTTCAGGGAATGGATTTCTAGGTGGGCGTGTAAGTTATAGACTTTGTTATTTATGCTTCTGATATTTAAATTCATAGGTTCATAGGTTGATACTAGGCTATCTGCCCTAGGGCATTTATAAGCCTAGACAGAGTGTGTTTGGCTTTCACCACCCTTTTAGATTAGTTGACTGTGCCTCTGTATAGTAGGTCACAGAAGGTAGCCCTTTTAAGGTTAGTTTACTGTACCTCTGTCAAGCAGGGACACAGAAGAGATCCCAGGGGTAAACCTACAATCTCCCATCCACTCGTCAAGATTTCTCTTGAAGAGGGTCAGTGAGGGGCTCTGCCTAACATGGAGTGGGATTTTGTTCCAGAGTGAGGGGAGCCTCTGGGATATGAATCTGTCCCTCCAGCATGTTCCATTTATTTCTGTGCTGAGGTTCAAGTCCCTGGAACGTGTAGCTCTAAGGAATTTGGCTTTCCTGAGGTGAAGCATGTCCATTAATTCTGGGTTGGACATGGCTTTATACATCAGACACAGATCGCCTCTGAGTAGGCAGTACGCAACTGAGTAGAGCTGGAGTTTCTTTAGCCGAACTGCATAGGGCATCTGTTTGAGCCCCTTGATCCTCTTGGTGAGATACTTTTGCGGTCTTTCCAGTTGCTGAAGGTGTCGGGTAAGGTACATCCCAAATGGGGCATTGTACTCAATTATGGGCCTGATAAGAGATGAGTAGAGGGGCACAATGACCTCTCTTGATCTAGATGTGAACCCTTTCATGATAAGGTTGGCTATATAAAAGGTCTTTCTAACCACTTTAGCAATGTGATTGTCAAAGGAGAGATTCCTATCTACTTGGGTCCCCAAGTCCCTAATTACTTCTTCCGTACTTAATGGATTACCACCTATGTGGTAATTTGTGGGCACTTTGTTTTTCCCAAAGGGGATGACTATGCACTTTTTGGCATTTAGCTTTAGGCCATGGCTCTGGCACCAGTTATCCATCTCTGTGAGACCCTTTTGGAGGATGCTTGTGTCAGCCGGAGAGTCGATTACAGCACCCAGTTTTCAGTCATCTGCGAACTTGGTCAGCCATAGTCCACCCGTGTTAGCCTGTACCTCGGAGAAATATATACCGAACAAGAGAGGTCCCAGGACTGAGCCTTGTGGGACACCACTTGTAACTGGTTTAGAGTCTGACATGGCACCTGCTATTCTAACCATGTGGGTTCTATCCCTGAGCCAGTTTGCAATCCATCTTGTGACATAGGAGTTGATATTTAAGCCGGTGAGCTTATTTATGATGCCCGAGTGGGGTATTGTGTTGAAGGCTTTTGCGAGGTCCAGGTAGGCTGTGTGGACTACCTTCCCTTCATCTATGGCTTTGGTAACTGTTTCAAAGAAGTCAACCAGGTTCAAGAGGCAAGATCTGCCCTTAACAAAGCCGAATTGAGTAGGATCCAGTGTCTGGAGGTTCCCAATGTCTTTGTTTATGATTTCCATGATGATAAGCTCCATAGCTTTGCAGACCAGGCTAGTCAGGCTTATAGGGCGATAGCTTCCAGGGTCTGCTGTGGCACCACCTTTGTGGAGTGGGACCACTGTTGCTGTACGCCATTCCTTGGGTACATATCCTGTAGTAAGGCTGATATTGAACAGTGACTTTATTTGAGGGTTTAGTTCTTCTTGGAGCTCGTGTAAGACGCAGCCCAGGACACCATCTGGTCCCATTGATGCTGTGTTTTTTGCTTTGGAGAGGGCAGCTCTCACCTGTGCATCTGTGATCTCAGGAAGGCTACACCCTGTTGGGATAGACATTTGCTCTTTTGGGGGGAAGGGGAGAGAAGTTTGCACTGAACCTTTCTGCCAGGATGTTGGCAATGTCTGTGGCTTCAGTGTATTTTTTGTCATTTTGCACTAACTCAGAGCATATCTGGGAGTTGCCTCCCAGGCTTCTGACATAACTAAAGAAGGCCTTGTGATTATCTTTAGTGTCTTGTGCAATTTTTCTTTCGAAGCTGGCCTTAGATGATTTTATGAGGGATCGTAGTTTCTTGCTAGTACTGATCAGTGACGCCTTCCCTTTTTGGGATTTTGCTCTGTCATGTAGTAGCTTTCTCCTTCTGTTATATAGCTTATTTATGGCCGGGGTCAACCAGACAGGTCTCCTGCCTTTGGAGGAATGAGTCTTGGTTTTATTTTGGCTAGCATGCTCCATACATTGCTGTAGGTGTCCATAGAATGCTTTTGTAAAGGATTCTGCATTTTGGGCCATATTTTCCACTGACCCGGGGGCTTTGAAGGATTCCACCTCAGTTTTGAGAAGTGTGAAGTTTGCTTTTGAGAAGTTCTTCACCGTGGTTTCCTTGGCTAGGGGTGGGGACAGAATATGGATGTCCAGTGAGATTTGTTTATGGTCTGATCTTACCAGTGAGGGGTATACCTCTGGTGTGGAACATAGAGACCCCATGTTGGTGATGACCAGATCCAATATGTTTTCCCCTCTTGTGAGAGTGGTGACCAGTTGTTCCATAGCATTTGAGTTTATAAATTCTAGGAACCTTTGGGCGAGGGTGTTTGGGCTTGAGTAGTTTTCTCAATCGATGTTTGGGTAGTTGAAGTCACCCAATATAATAGTGTTTGGAGAGACCTTCATATTCTCCAGTGTTTTCAGGAAAGCTGAGTGAGGTTCCTGTGTTTGGGAGGGTGGTCTGTAGCAGGCTACAAACTGAAAGGCAGTTTTTCCCACTGTTAGTTGCACATGGATGGTCTCTGATGCTTCGTGCAGTGCCACTAACCTGGAGGTGTGGGTATCTTTGATAAATATGGATACTCCCCCCTCCTTTTGTGGTTCGGTTCGAGTTTTGGGGCCGGAAAGCATGGTATGAAGTATAACCTGTTAGTGCTGGGGTGCTCTCAGGAGCCTTGAACCAGGTTTCTGTTACTGCACAGATATCGATATTTTCCATACTGAGGAGAGTCTCAAGTGCGTGCATCTTGAGGTTTAGACTTCTGGCGTTGAGCAGCATTACCCTTAATTTTTTTTTTCTTTGTGTTGTCTATGGGGGTGGGTTTGTCTTTTGAGCCTTGCCTAAAAAAGGCACTATGGGGGAGGCAAGAGCCTTTGCCAGTTTTCGAAAACCCAGGGGTGAGAGGTGCAAGCCTTCCCTAGCGAAGCAACGTGGCTTGTCGAGCATGTCATCCCAGGCTGACAGACACTGGATCCCCTTTGAATGACACCAATACTTTAGCCAATTGTTAAAATTGATCGTTTTGTCTTTATACTGTGGCATCATTCTTGGTGAGGGTAAGATGCTACTCAAGGTCAGGGTCATACCGGCCGGGGCTACATGATCAAAGAGCTCCTGTACGTCTTTTTTCATGTAGTCCAGGGAGGTACGTCTCAGGTCATTCACACCAGCATGGACAATGACGGAGTCATATTTGTACTTGCTTTGGAGTGACCTGAGTGCTTGTGTTATGTGGCGGATCCTGGCACCCGACAGGCAGCTGACAGTAACCTTCTCCTTGTTCAGCCTGGTGAGTGGGACATCAGTGTGTCTGACAATAGAGTCACCTATTACAAGTGTATTAGGTGTGTTGTTTAGCCTTAAGGGCTGTGACTGTGTGGCACACTGACTTTGTGAGCTATGTGCTATGTGGATATTGTTTTGTGGTAGGTGTTGCTTGGATGTCTGCTTTGGAGGCCTCTGCTGCTTAGGCAGATTTTTATTTAGAGCCTCCGAGTATGTTTTTGTGTGTTTATGTGTTTGGTTTGCTGATGTGATAGGTCTATGTGAGACTGGATTTGTGGTGTGTGTGGTTACCTTCTCCTCCTGACAGGCTGTGCCAGTAATGGGTTGAGAGAGCTTAGCCTCCAGTTTGGCTATATAGTTGCATCTCTCTCACATATATTTGAGCTTGTTGGGAGGAGGAAAGGGTGGTCTGTATACATAAGGCAGTTGTAACATTGCCTCAAGATTCCCAGATTCACCAGCTGGACTGGAGAGTAAACCCGAAACTGACCTTTGGACATGCCTGAATAATATATATATTGCAGATCAGAAGGGAGTTGGGTGATCTATTGATAGATAGCATTTTGATAGGGTTATCAGCATCTGAGGTAGAGCTATCTGGAGTGATGGGGCCAGGGTTTGGGTGGATATCTCCATCCTTTGTGAGGATGTAGTGTAAGTTCATGGTAAGCTTCAGAAATTTGCTTATAGGTTTTTGATACTGTTTAGATTTTGAGCTGATGTATCTAGGTTTAATAGGCTGATGGTAAATAGAGTTTAAGGAGTTGAGTATAGGACAAATTAGCGGGTGTCCTGCCATATTTGACACAGTTTGGCTGGTTTGACCTTTTGGATAGTGAAATCCTAAGTAGTATTGATTTTCATAAGTGGAGATGAGATATATAATTAATAAAAAGCATAGTAGGGAGAGTTTTGACAATGATTTAAGTGATGACATGGTTGGAGGCATCGATAGAGTATTAATTCTAGAGTCACCAGGGTTCTGCAGATGGATGGTAAAAGCTAGGAGTATGAGGGCTGGGATACGAAGTGGAGTACAAAGCTGTTTGGTTCAGGTAGGAGGTGAGGTGTAAAATGCTGATTGGTTCAGATAGGAGGGGTGCTGTTTAGGGGGTATAAATCTGGCACTAGTGGAGGTGGGTGGAAATTGGTGGCAGGGAGGGGTGCGGAGCAAGCCTGAGTGCAGCGAGGGTGAGCGTAGCAGGGTTAAACCAGATACAAGGATCTTAGAGACTGCACTTATCGGTAAGTATGCTAGGATTTTTAGTCAGGGTTTAAGTAGACTTTTTAGTTTAATTTTTACTGCCTAAAGTCTACTTTTGTTCAATGTAGTAGCACTTTTCCTGTTTACTTTCCATTTAGTGCAAAATATAAAGGAAATGCTTATTGAAACATTCAGTATACCTTTTAGGGATAAATGGTTTGATATTAGCCAGGTTTTTATGTTTTTAGGGGTAGGTCCACTAATACAGCAGCAGCTGTGGTGTAACAGAGAGAAATTAGCAGATAACCTTGGCAGTCAGTTTGGACAAGGGGAGGTTCTGAACAGGTTTTCAGCTTAAGTTTCCACTGGGTAGCATCCTTCTATGGAACAAGCCATGCAGGACAGCTGATTAGTGAGGATGGTACCTGATGGGGAAAGATTAATTGTAAGCATGAGTAGCTAGATTAAAAGAAAAACAGTTTATTTACTTTCAGGGAGTCAGAGTGCCCTAGCTTCCCTTTTAAAGCAGTATCTAATTTAGAGTCCTGGACACAATTTAGTTAACAAGCAGAATACAGGTAGATTCTTGGGTAAATACTGTGGCTATTCAGCATTTTTTGCAGTACACAAAATAATATTATTTCATTGTTTTAAATCAAAGTACAGAAAATGTGTGCATATAATCACATTACAGACACTAAAACAGTACTATACCAGCAGTATTACATTAAACTATAAACATATTAGGATCCCAGTCGTTATCTAAGTACAAAAGACAATTCATTAAACAGAGGATAGTCTAGCTTCCTTGTCACTATACATATGCAGCAGTTAGGCTTGCTAATTACTTTAGAACATGTTTTACTATATTATGTTATCAAGTACAGCGATAGTGAAACGCTAACTTAAAACTTTCTAGTCACTAATATCTGTTCAACAGACTAGAATATTAAAATAACTTGCTGGCTAATCACTTTAGAGCATGCTTTACTTCATGATGTTATCAAGTACAGTGATATTGAAATGCTAACTTTTTTAGTTCATAGCTTAGTACTAAGCTAACTGCCCTTGTGAGCCATTTTAAGCCTAGCCAGTTATCCCCTGTGAGACTCAAACCCTGCACCTTGTGTTTGTAAGGCAAACACCTTAGCCATTAAGCCACCCTCCCAACCTTATAACCTTCTAGTCGCTATTATCTGTTCAACAGACTAAAATACTCAAATAAATTTGCTGGCTAACCACTATACAGCAATTTCTAGCAATGACAGCACTGTATCGCAGTTTACAGGTAAACACTGTTACAGTTACACAGTTATTTCCCTAGGTTCAGTGTAAGTTACTTCATTCATTAAAACTGGGAGATTTTATAAATATAAACACCAAGTTAGCTGCAATACACAGTTTTGAATGTAGAAAATCAATGTATGCCCCAGTTACTTACCACGAGGGAGAAGGCTGCCGACTGGGTCTAGGAGCACTGGCTATTTGAAAAATGGTGGTTACTGGAGGGGAATTTGTAACCTTGCATACGTAACTGAGCAGGGGGAGGGGATCCAAGGTCTAAACCAGATACAAGGATCTTAGTGCCTGCATTTATCAGTAAGTATGCTAGGATTTTTTTAGTCAGGGTTTAAGTAGGCTTTTTAGTTTAATTTTTACTGCCTAAAATGTACTTTTGTTCAATGTAGTAGCACTTTTCCTGTTTTCATTCCATTTAGTGCAAAATATAAAGGAAATGCTTATTGAGGCATTCAGTATAACTTTTAGGGATAAATGGTTTGATATTAGCCAGATTTTTATATTTTTCGGAGTAGGTCCACTAATACCTAATAGTGCTTTAGACCCAGGGCAGCAGGTGTGGTATAACAGAGAGAAATTAGTAGATAATAACCTTGGTGGTCAGTATGGATGAGGGGAGGTTCTGAATAGGTTTTCAGCTTAAGTTTGAACTGGGTAGCATCCTTCTATGGAACAAGCCTTGCAGGACAGCTGATTAGTGGGGATGGTACCTTGGCAGTCAGTTTGGACGAGGGGAGGTTCTGGACAGGTTTTCAGCTTAAGTTTCCACTGAGTAGCGTCCTTCTATGGAACAAGCCTTGCAGGACAGCTGATTAGTGGGGATGGTACCACGAGGGAGAAGGCTGCCGACTGGTTCTAGAAGTAATAAATGTGGAGAGTTTGAGACTACTGAACATGTATTTTTGAAATGTGAAAAAGTTAATACTTTATGGAAAGAAATATGTAAATATAATAGGGTGAAAAGTTTGTTAAAATTTGAGCAAATAAATATGGGCATAATAGAATTTGGTTATTAATGTGCATGAAAACAGGAAGAAGTGAAGAAAATGGACAAAGTAAAATTTTATGTTTCATGGACTATATGGAATGAGAGACTAAATAAAATCAAATACAGTGGAAAATGGTCTTTGACAAAGATTCTGGAGAAAATCCATGGTATCATTTTCTGTTTTCTTACACTTGGATTTGTTTTTTCTTGAGTGATTTTGCTGGCTTACTTGGATTCATTTGTTCATTTCATTCTGGTGAAAATAATGTTTTGATTGTGGATAAAAGAGTGCTTAAATTGAAGTTTATAATGTTTTGAGATTTGTAAAAAAGATGTAAATAATGCAAATATGTAAATAATATGTAATGTAATGTATATATCAATAAAACAACCCTACTCATTGCATAGGGAGGTACATTTGTGTGTGGTGCATTTTACTTCCTGTTTCCATTCCAGGCATGTAAGCATCCAAAGAAACAGGAGGAATGGGGAATGGATGTCAAGTGGAGAAAGGAATAGAAAACAAAACAACAATTGCAGATATGATAAAACAAGTGGCTGAATGTTATATTAAGGCAACATATATGGAGAACTAGTCCATAATCTAGGAGAAGGACATAACTAAGCAAATAAGTGTACTAGAGGCTTCAGCAGAAGCAGCATTGATTCAGAAGAGATTATTCAAAAAAATATTCAAAGGGGAAATGGAGAGTCAACATGAAAGCAGCATTACAACTCTCCAGTCCAGAGTGTTGGAGGATGATTATTTAAAATAACTCAATCCAAAGTGAGCTAAAGAGTGAAGTAGCACCATTGTGGGGTGACATAATGGAAAAATACAGCAAGAGAATGTTGATAAAGTACTCATAAAAGAGCCGTATGTGCAGATAGTGAAGGAGGGAGGGAGAAAGAAGAGTCACGGAGATGAAGGAGACAAAGAAAAAGTTCACAGTATGAGTAATCAGCAAAAAAGAGAAAAAACTAGACAGGTATGAAGTTTGGGACTCGGTGATTGCATGACTGGAACTGTAAGATCATTCATTCTTATCAATAGAGAGACATTTTGTGGCATAATATTTGAAAGTGGACAGGCCATGGATAATTTTATATAAAAATATGAACAAATGAAGAATGACAATCCATGGACAGGATTTCTGGTACAACCTTTTTATAGAGAGACAAAGAAAATAGTTACAGTGCAATTCAAAACTGAAATTGAGGCTAAAGATTTAAAAGAAAATGTGTTGTGTTTATGTATAGATACTATGGACACTTCAAAAATGTATGATGAAAGAGGTTTATGGACTGGAAGATGGGAATCTGTGGTTATACTAAAAATGGAAAATAATAATGTGATACATATTCCTAGTGTTATAAATGTAAATGGTAATAGTTTTTTTTTTTTTTAAATATAGAGGGCAACCAAAAACTTGTTTTGCTGAGAGAAAGGTAATCATTTGATTAGTGAAAGTGATAAACAAATATGTTATATATGTTATATATGTAGTAAAACTGGACATGATACAAAAAATGTGATTTGAAATGTAAGAAATGTGGTAACATGGGGGCATGCATGGTTAGATTGTGAAAAATATGTACAAATTATGGAAAAAGAAGTCATACAAAATGTTGAACAGGAAAAAAAGAAAAGAATGAGAAGGGCAGATTGAGATACAAAACATAGAAATATATGCAAAGAATAGGAGAAAGAAAGGGAAGACGTATCAGTAGACACAAGCAAAGGAGAATATGTGAATTGGCAAACAGTGGGAGGAAAGGAAAACTCCATATTCCATAGGGAAGAGAGTGAAAGAAAGGAAAAGAAAATTCAAAATTATAATTACAAAAGAAAGTAAAAAAAGGTAAAGGATGAGACATATACCATACTAAGTGCTATTAAAAGACAAAGGTATTAGCTTTAAATGTTAATAGCCTGAAAAATTTTAGAAGAAGATTAGGAATTCTGGAATGGTGTGTTTTAATAGATGCTCATACTGTTATACTAGAAGACACTAGATTATTAACAGAGGAAGAAAGGAAACATAAATTATGAAATGGACCATTCATTTGGAATATCGGAACAGATACTTGTTCAAGGATATGTATACTGTGTCATAAAGACATCAAGATACTAGATATCACTATAGTTGAATTAGGGTATATCACTGTATTAGATATAAGATGGACTACACATGTATAAAGTTATTGTGGTATATGCATACGTTACAAGGAAAGAAAGAGAGATAATGTTCAGTAAGTTTTTATACATATGCAATGTTAAAAAATGTGTAGTGTATTTTTAAATTTTCATGACATCGCAGTGGCTATTTAAATAATTTAACTGAAGTATTTTGTCATTGGATGATTTTTTTGCTTGACAAGTATTTAAAGGGTGGTTTCAAGTTTTTGTATTTATTCTGATGAAGTTAGTGGTGTTTTATTAAAAGAACGAAAGCTTATAAGTTTTGTGGTCCGATTCCTTCCTTGTCTTTGTTTTGCCGCTTTTTTACTTTTATAATGTTCAAAAAGATCATTAATTATGTTTTTTTAAATATGTACATAATACTAGTGGGTGACTTTAATTGTAATTTAAGAACAAGTAAAAAATATATTAATGATGTGAAAATAATAAATGAAATCATGACATGTGGCAAGTTTATATATATATATATATATATATATATATATATATATATATATATATATTTATATGTATGTATGGGATAATATACATTGGACCTATGGAAGAAGTGACATTAAACAGAAACTGATTATTTCTTAATATCAGAAAGATTAAAAATCTTGCAGAAAGGAGTTAAAAATACAGGATTCTTAGATCACATAGCGATATGGATAAAAGTACATGAGAAGGAAAAATATATAAAAATAAGTAAAGGAATTAGAAGGATGAATGAAAAAGAGTTAAAACAAGAGGATAGGATAGAAATAATTAAGTTATGGAAAGCCCATAAAACATGAGAATGTTTTATGAAAATTGGACAAGTTGCTGGATATGTTTTAAGGAAAAATATAAAGTGTTTTTTAGATTGTATAAAAGAAAAATATAAAACAGTTCTCAAACAATATTTTGAGAAATAATAAATAGAGAGAGCTTTCTATAGGGGGGATTGGCATAATAGTTAAGGTGTTTACCTTACAGACACAAGGTGCAGGGTTTGATTCTCACTTGGGGTAATTGGCTAGGCTTAAAATGGCCCACAATGGTAGTTAGCCTAGTACTAAACTATGAACCTATGAACTATGACAAAGAGAAATATATGAAATGAATCAAATAAAAGTTAAATGACATATTAAAATATATTAATTTGAATACAGCAACAGGAACAGATTATATTGAATATCATATGTATAATGAAATGGAAATTTGGCGAAAAGTAATATTTCCAGAAGTAGTGAATGAGTGGCTAGAGTTGGGAATAGTAGATGAAGAAATATGTACAGGAGTTATAATACTTAAATGGGAAAAAAAGTTGAAAAAATGGCATAAATAATTGGAGACTGATAGT
The DNA here is from genome assembly GCF_019279795.1 of Protopterus annectens. Classification (NCBI taxonomy): domain Eukaryota; kingdom Metazoa; phylum Chordata; order Ceratodontiformes; family Protopteridae; genus Protopterus; species Protopterus annectens. Next base: position 442,276,629 of record NC_056738.1, read on the forward strand.
ATTAAATAATACAGACTATAAAATATTTATGAGAATAATAATTAAAACATTAACAAAAAATAGATAAGTTACTCGATCAAACAATATTCGGCAGAAAGGGAAAATGAAGTCAAGATTTATTATAGATAATAAAAAAGTATTAGATGACATTTTAAACAGGAAGGTGGAAGCAAAGATCATGATAGGAGATTTAAGTAAGGCATTTGACAAAATACAATATGATTGTTTATGGGAAATTGTAGAAGTATGCAATATAAGTAGAAAAATAATACAGGTAATTAAATCAGTCTATGAAAGGAATAATGTTGGAATAAATGTGAATGGCTGGACAACTGAGAAAATTAAAATATAATGTGGAATATGACAGGGATGTCCAGCTAGCAGTATCTTGTTTTCTTTAGTTATGAATGTTATATTGAATACGATTAATAAAATGACAGATATTGCAGGATATAAAATAATAGAAGACTTACAAATACCTACAATATATACATATGCAGATGATAATGTGATAATTACTAGAAACAAATAAAGGATGAAAGAGATAAGTGAGAAGTTAAATAAATTAATAAGAAAGATTGGCTTATATATAAATGAAAAAAATGGTAAAGGTTTTGGATTGGAAGGAAATGTAGGAGACATAAAATGTAATGAAGAATCTATAGAAGTATTAGGAATAGTATTAGGATTAAATGGGTAAAGGTGTTCCAAGAAATAAAGGAGATATGTAACGTTTGGAAAACATTTAGATTATCATATAGAAAGAAAGTGCATTTGATAAATTCTATCCTATTAGGTAAAACAGCGTATATAGCTAACACTTTATATGATGCCAACACAATATGAGAAAGAATTAATGTCTATTATATTTTCTTTTATATAGGGGTCAAGACTGAACCCAGTTAAGAGGAGAATTCTGTATATGAAATAAGAGCTAGGAGGATTTGTTTTAATAAATCCAGTTGGCTTTGCAGCATCACTGAATCTATGTAGAGCTTTGAAAGAATATTACAATAAAAATAACAATTTGATAGAGGTTATTTTATCTTACAAGTAAAGGAATATCAAAATAAGATTATATTGTGAAAATTAAAATGAATGAGATCGAAAGAATAAGAAAATATGGTATTCAAATATTATGATACCATAGTATTTAGTTGACCCTTTAGATATATAAAAAACAATAACAATGAGATATGGTACAATAACATACATACATGTAAAGATTTTCTTTGGAAACTGTCTATAAGCAATTTTCCTGTCAAGGCAAATATGTCTTAGAAGAGAAAGCAAGATAGAATATGAATCAATTGCAGTGACTATGAAACAGTTGAACATGTCTTTTTGAATTGTATGAGGCTGAATAAATTATGGGAAGAGTTATGTAAGAATAAAATATTATAGGGTGTTGCAAATGTTGAACAATTAAATATGGATATGATCAAGTATGGTTATTATGATGAAAAAATAGTATTGCAAGTGTTGAACAATTAAATATGGACATTATTGAGTATGGTTATTAAGATGGGAAAAAAAACAAGAAGATGCTAAAAAATGGACAGAAAATTGTTTTGTTTTATGGACATTATGGACTGAAAATTAAATGAAATTAAATTTAATGGAAAGTGGACATTAGCAGAAATCTTAAAGAAAATAAGTTTTTGGTTTTGGAAGAAAGCGTGGGGGGAATGTATGTTAATATTTCTTTAAATGAAATTGTTAAAAGTGTAAATAACTGTATATAATTGTAAATAATATAAATATGTATATAATAAGTATTGTCTGTATATAAGTGATGTCAGTAAATAGAAAAACTCTACTCATAGCTTTTCAGCCAGTCAGCCCACTGGTTGTTGGGAGGATGATGCACGACAAGTGAAAGATTGCAGAAGGCAGGGAGGTGAACACCAATGCTGAGAGTAGCAATGAGATCATGTACAATTTAGAAGTCATTTTTCAGCAAAATTTATTTGATGCAGCTTAAAACAAATTGGCAGGTGAAACTTGCATCATTACAACCGTCCAGTTAAGAGGGTTGCTTGATTTATTGAAGGAGTGTTAATACAGAGTGAGACATAAAATAAAGGAGATGTTTCCTAGGGAGACATTATGGGTAAAATACAGAAAGAAGAAGTGCAGTCTATCCTAGAGGATGATGGTGAGTCAGAAAGGAAATCTGATGCAGAAAAAGGGAAAGAAGATGCAAGGGAAGCAACAGAAAATAAAAAGGTAGAAGAAAATGCAAAGCATAAGTAGAAGCAAAAGAACTGGCTAGATATGAAGTTTGGGACAAATTAGTGCTTCCTTTGGGTGTAAAAGCCAAAGAGGTAAGAGCATTTATTCTTATAAAACAAAGAGACATTTTGTGACATAATGTGTGAGACTGTTTATGCAATGGAAATTTTTCTTGAGAATATGATAAGAACAAGAACTGTAATCCTTGGAATTTATATGCAATTAATTATTTAACAGGGAATGAAAAAATAAGATTCATGCAAAATTTCAAACAGAAGTAGAAAGAGAGACTTTGAAAAGATATTTGAAAAGCTTATGTAAAGAAGTGCTAGACATTGCAAAGGTTTATGACAAAAGGGGTTTATGGACTGGTGGATGGGATTGTAATATTGTGTTAAAGACATAATAGGACACAACTATAATGTTCCAAGTATGATAAATGTTGAAGGAAATAAGTGTTGGTAAAATACTGGAGGTAACCCAAAAGATTTTTTTTGTGGAAAAGAAGGACATCTAATAAATAACTATGATAAAAAGAAATGTTTATATTTGTGGGGAAATGGGTTATGATAGAATAAAAAAAATAACTGAAATGTTATAAATTTAACAAAATTGGACATTTATGGGTGGATCACAAAACTGAAACTAATAATATGGAAAGCAGAAAAAAGAGAATAAAATGACCACAGAGAGGAAACCTTAGACATAAAGGAAGAAGAATAAAGAAGGCAAAGAAATAAACAAAAATGAGAAAATAAAGGAAGGTTTTAAAATAGGTAAAAAAAGAATATATAAATTGAGAAGTAGTAAAAGGGGAAATAATTGAGAAAAGGGTATAAGGCAGGAAAATAACATTTAAAAAGATGAATATAAAAGAAAAAGAAAGGGAGAAATAAAATAAAATTATAATTTCTAGAAGGTCAAGAAATAGGGAAAGTAATAATTTTAGAGTGTTTTCTGTAAATATGAATGGTATTAAGAACATAGTAAGAAGGGTAGGGGGTTTGGAATGGTGAAATAAATATGATATAGATGTAACTGTACTGAAAGATGCAACATTTTTAACAACCGAAGAAAGATTAGAAAGAGAAAAAATATGTGGGAATATAATTTGGAATTTAAGAAATGATCTGTGTTCTGGAACAGGTATATTTTGCAGAAATACAGTGAAAATATTACATATAACTTTAGTAAGAAATGGAAGATTAACTATTGCAGATTTAAAATGGAAAGAGCAAGTGTATAGAATTATAGCATTATATGCTTATATTACCTGTAAAAAGGGTCAGCTTATTTCATCAATGTATAGATTATGTAGTGATAAATATGAATATTGTAGTAAAAGGATATTTCAATTGTGATTTAAGAGACAAATATAAAAAAGGAACAATGCAAGAAATTGTTAAATGTTATGATATATAAATTAATACTTTGGGATAAAAATTAATGGATTTACAGAAGGGATATTTACAGAACTGAATTTGATTATTTCACAGTATCAGAAGGGTTATTTATAAAAGAAGGAGAGATAATTGAAACAGTTTTTTTCTGATCATCTAGCAATATGACTAGAGATAAAGGAAAATAAGGAATATATAAAATAATTAAAGTAATAAAAGGTTAAATGAGAAAATACTAGATGAAGAAGGAAATAAATTAATAATGCAGTTATGGAAAGATCATATTACTGTAACATCATTTTGTAAAAACAGGTCTCAATGGTGGATGACTTTTATGATAACATATAAAAAATGTTTCTTACAGTGGCAGTATGATGTAAGAAAAGTAGACAAAGAAAAGTATAGGGGAGTAGTATAAAGATGCATTGGAAGTTTTAGAAAATAATGATAGTATTTTGATAAAGAAAATTAATTATATAGAAGAAATCAAAGTAAATTAAGGAGTTATTATTCAAACAACAATATTTCTTGCAAGGAAAAAGAGAAGTACTGGCATATTTTAGTAGATTAGTAAAGGAAGATAGTAGTGTAATGAGAACAAATTAAAATGTAAAAGGAGAAATAGAAAGAAAACATGAACAAATTATAAATATTGTAGTAGAGTATGTGCAAGAAATGTTTAAAGAAAAAAGAAGAAACTGAATGTAATATGGGAAGTAAAAATGTTTTCTGACCAAAAAAATAAAGAATTTGAAAAGGACATTTCTTTATATGAGTTATATAAAGTATTAACATAAGTGAATATAGAGTTCACTGCATGACCAGATGGAATAAAATGCATACAATAAAATAAAATGGTATAAAATGTATAAAAGCTTAATGGAATGTCAAAAAGAATATATTTAAACAATTTTGAATGAATGACTAAACAAAGGTTTCATCTATAAAGAATTACAAAGCAGGAATACTGAAATTTATTTAGAAGGAAGAAGGCAAACATCAATTAAAACTAGAGACCTTTAGTACTGAATAATAATGACTATAGGATCTTTATGGAAATAATACAGAAGAGATTTGGAACCAAGATGGAAAGTGTTATGGAGACAGAATATGTAGCATAAAGAAGAAGGGATGCCAAGAATTATTAGTTATAGTGGGAGACTGTGGATGATATTATAAATAGAAGAAGCTAAACTTATGATTGGGGATCGTAAAATGGCATTTGATACAACAGGACAATAAATTTTATAGGTGATAGTGAAAGAATGCAATATAAGTGAAAAAGTTAGGAAATTATGAATTTCTACCTGTAACAATCATAAAGTAAAAATTCTAGTAAATGGTTGATTAAGTAAAGAGGTACATATGAGGATGAGTGTAAGGCAGAGATGTTCAATGAGTTGTATACTTTTCAATTTAGTTATGAATAAGACTGTACGTGAATTAAATTGTAAAATGAAGGAGACTGGGTACATAATGCCTGAAAGGTTAAAAATTCCAGTTTTGTTAACTTATGCAGATCATATTATAGTAATTGCAAAAAACAAGACTTGGATAAAAGAAGTAATATTTTATCTAAATGGGTGTTTACAAGCAATAGGGATGACTTTAGACAAAGAGAAAAGTAAAGGATTAGGAGATGTGGTTAAGATGGGGGAATACATTTTACAATGAATGAAATATCTCTGTTAGGTATAACATTTGGGAATATGTAAGCAGAATTCAATGGGGAAAAAACTAATAGAAAAATTTAAAGAAATGTCTTTTTCCTGGAAATCATATAGGTTATGATTAAGGGAAAAAGTGCAGAGAAAAGCACCAGTGTGGAAACACATCAGTCACACTTCAAAACATCCACAGGTAAATTAGGCAGCAAACAGCAGGCAGCAGGTAAAATAAATCCAAGTATAGAAACACAGCAGTCACAATTTAAAATATCCAAAAGTAAAGTAGGCAGCAAACAACATGCAGCAGGTATAAATAAATCCAAGTTTAATGCATATACAAACTGGTAAGTGCTTTTGATATGGAATCATAGTTTCTTCAGACCTAAATAAAACATCACATTTACTAAACATTTACATAGCACTGTCATAATATACAGACCAATATTGTTGTTTCTTTCGGCTTTTCCCGGTTAGTGGTCGCCACAGCAAAACTCCGGTCTGCTAATGAATGGCAGTAGATGTTTACGTACCGGCTTGCCAGGCCTGACGCACAACCTTCAACGAAGGTACGCCCATTCATGCATGTCTCCACACAGAAGATGCTTTAGCTGAGAATTGAACAGGACAACGTCTTACTGTGAGGCGACAATGCTACCGCAGCACCACCAAAAAAACTAAAACTAATAAAACAATTAAATAGTTAAAGCTGAACTCACTAAAAAAGTGAACCTAGCCAAAAGAAATAAACATGACTTTTTCCTTTTCCTTCTGGCTTTTAAAACAGGTTTCAAATGTACAAATTAATTTGAACCTAACCCAAAATGAGAACATAGTTTGGCTATCTATCTTGCTTCACATCTTACTGTTTCATTTTCAATGTTACCCAGCCTAGCATTCTCATATATAACATCTAACACAGTAAAAGAAAACCTATGTGCATCACCTTGTATCTGAACATGTTTATCTAAGGCACTGACAGTGTTAACTTTATTTATACAATATATATGGTCCCTAATACATTCTCAAAACCAACGGTTGGTTCTGTCAACATAAAATGAGCTGCATTGCTCACAGTTGGCTAAATAAACTACGTTTGTGGTGCCACAGTTAGACATAACATTTAAAAAATATTTCTTCCCTATCTGTGGATGAACAAACTCATAACCCTCTCTAACATACTGATAAAAACAAGTGCCACACTTTTTGGTACCCTCTCCCTGTTGTCCATAACCCGTTTTATCTGGGTAACACAACAACCTCTTTAAATTCGCCATATTCCTGTAGTAAAACTTAAGAAATGAGCCAACTAATGCTTCAACTGATGAATCAGAGGTTAAAATATCCCAATTCTTTTTAATTACATCAGTGACCTTATTTATGTCACTGGAAAAAGTCATAGGAACTCTTAAAATATTGGTAGTGAACTGCAAAAAGTCTGTAGCGGAATAAAGATAGCAAGTGAATTCATCTAATTCCACTATGGTGCCAGTCCAAACGATAAAAAGGTCATCCACAACTTGTCAGTAAAATTTTATTTGATGACCCCACCGTATTGAACTCACTAGAAACTTGCATTCCCATACGGCAGAGTTCCCAGATTATGTTAATCCATTTACACTATGATCCATGCATTATACATGTATTAACCTCCAAGTTTCTCACAGATAATACAAATCCTGCTTTTATATTTACCAGACATGCTTACTGACTCAGTACTGACTATTCCCCAGATGATCTGTGTTTAATTAGCAGCATGGGGCACTGGAGGGACTGGGCAGGGAAGAACGACATTAAGTGGCCATCGCTGGCTCACCCATCCTGAGAGGAGGGAAGAAGGCAGCTTGACTCAATGTGAATGCAGCATGAAGAGCCTAGTGAGCTCCATGCAGCAAATGGTGTGCCACAGGTTGGAGAGGTTGCACATTCGTGGAAACATGCATGCACCTCCTGAAAGTAGCAGTAGCAGAGACTGTAAGGCTAGCATGGGGTGGAGAGTTAGTGTGTACGTCTTTGGCAGCTGTTGAAAGTACAGTGAGACAGCATATCCTAGCACTCCTCCCTTGCCCCAGATATGGATCAAGTAGAACCCAGATGAGACTAAGATGGGGTCCGATAGACCTGGTGAATGAGGAGTGGAGCTGGTGCCAGCTGATGGTCAGCTTCAGGGAGGAAAAAAATATTTACTACATCAAGTGTTTATAATGAGAAGTAACAATTGTGAATCAAACCAAATGTCAACAAGTACCCCTCTCTACTCCAATACTTTCAGCTTTCTACTTCCCACACTCTCTGCTTATTTGCAACACTAACATGTTTTCTCTACCAAACTAGACCTGTCCTCTGTAATAAATGACCTACTACCATTATATTAAAGCTAATATTTCATTTTACCCTTGTGTATACTTTACATGTAAGTTCTGTTATTGTAAATATGTATAACACTGCAACTATGTAAGTTTTCCTGCTTTATGAATGTGTGATATAACTATGTAATTTTCTCTTGTTTTTTCAATTTCATGTATGTCAGTGCCTTGTAATTGTTTGGAGCTTTTCTTCTCGGGTCTTCACTGAAAATGAGCCTTTGGCTCAGCTGAACCAACCCAGTTAACAAATGAGAAATAAATAAATAAATGAATGCATTAATAAAAAGAAGTAAAAAATACATGCCTCTGAAAGACTGTTCTTGACTTACACTGACTCACTCATTGAAAAGAATCAGTAGAACCAAATTATTTTTGCAATGTGATACCCTATTTCACCTTATTTTGATTTACTGAATAGTCAGGATTTTTTTTCTTTTGATCCCCATAGATCATATACTGTCTGGAAATAGAAATGATTTCCTTGTATTGAGAGGGGAATTACAACATGCAATGACTTTGCCCAGCTGACTAACCCAGAGTAATGATCTGCAATCAGATATCCTAGAAATTTGGTGTGATATTCAGTCATAAAACTGCTAGGCATTAACAGTGACATTTATTTTTTATTTTAAGAGTTTGGAAACCAAAATGTGTTCAGACATAACATTATATATGTCGTTTTATTGTAGTCCTTTTTGGATGGCATCAAATAAAACAGGAAAAATTAGTCATCTAATTAACACATTGCAATATTAACATAGTAAGATTGAACTATACTTTAAAGCAACTAAAGCTTGTATGTTTTGCTAGCTCTGATAGGTTCACTAGACAGGCAGATGCACATTCAGGCAGTTTGTTAATTAAGTGCTCTGCTAGACTCATTTTATAATAAAAGACATGAGTGCATTCCTCAGCACTCAGGAACTGTAAGCTTTTAGTGGCTCCCATACTCAGCACCTTTCTTGATGGTGTAATTACCTGAAGTCAGCTAAACATCCATCACTGAAACAGAGCAAGTACTCACTTCAGAGATACACATGATTGCTGACATCTTCAGTACAGTTTTCTTTTTCCAGAACTGTTCTAAGCACCTTAATAGCTATTGCATATGATTATTTGAAAGGGTATAAGATCAAGAGAACATCTAACGCTGGCAGAAAAAAATGCAAGAAAATCATTCATCTCATGTAGTCAAGTCAATAAGGTATTGCTTACACTCTGGATCCATTGTCCTGAGTTGTGGCCTTTGAGAAAATAGAAAATGCAAAAAACGTGTGCTAGAGCTGGCAGCCCTATGATCTTAACTTTGACTTTATCCGCATATGTTTGTCTTCATTTTTATGTTGTTTCACAATTATTGCATGCAGCATTTTTGGCAGAAAATAACAATCTAATCCGCTCTGCCTTTGTGTTCTCTTATTTCCATAAACATTGACATAGGTATGTCAAAACTACCACTAATGAAGTGAAAAAAAACATGCAAAGCATCTTATTAAAACGTGTAAAACTTAAAACTTTGTTTTTCTTCATACAGAATGATCATGGTATATCTGCTACTCAGCACTCACTGGAACTCATCCACTCCAAAATAAACATACCTAGTTAAGTCACATAAGTTAATAAGTAACCATGACAAGTTTATAAACATACATCAACCATTATATTTTCATTCATAACCACAGGATAAGAAATATACAGTAAAATTAATTCAGCTTCATTAATCAGCAAACATGCACATCTTTCTCTTTTCCACTCATACCTCTCAACCTGAAAGCACAAGAAATCTGAAGAAAGCCAAGCATAGTCGTGAGACAAAGGCACAAAATCAAGGACGGATTATAAATATTGCTCTTATAAACTTAGAAAGTTGCTAAAATGACAGGTTTTGCATTAGCATGCATTTTTTATTTTTGGAAGAAAGTGAAGAATGAAACTCAAATATCTGTCATTTTTTAGTGACTGCAAACATCAGTGATTTGTCAGAAAACCAACATTTTTATGAGTACCAGACCAAAAATACGAGGCAAAAATATTGCTATTGTGTGAAAATATGGAGAGTTGAAGGTATGCTTCAATCCTTACTAAAAGAAGGAGTTGCTTTCAAAACCTAGAATAAAGAAATATTCCTAGTTGCTTGTATAATAAATCCAGTAATGTCTAACTGTCACACTGGAAGTTAGTTCCATCATGCTGATATTTTAATAATTACAACTTAACAGTACATTGTGTCTTGAATATAATATATGTGTAACCTCTTCTAGCTCACATAACATAAATCCAGAGGTACAGGTTAATGTTCTTCAAAGAAAAAAAAAAGTTTTATTATTAACTACTGAAGAACAATCAGAAAAAATGACCTGTTCTGTAATTTTGCAATGCTAACAACCAGAGGCAAAGGGAGAAGGAAAAAGCTGTAGTGGTATGATGACAAAATGAACAGGAGATCAAAAAATGAAAAATACAACAATCCATGATTTTTTAATAACAGATCCATCCTAACAATATAAAATATAAAAGGTCCTCAATGCTCTAAGGCCAAGAACACTGCATTGTTGAGCACTGACAGTATCATGGCTACTTTCTAAGTAGAATAAAACACAACATATCAGGACTTCTGAAATTATTATTTAACTGTAGCTTCCAAACAGGCTTCATGCCTCAAAATTGGAGAACAGCAGTGTCATCCTTCTGCACAAAGGCATGGTATCTAGGGACTTGAAATTACAGACCCATAAGTTTCACCTTCTATGCAAAGCTATGGAAGTAATTATCATGGAAATGATACATAATGGCATAGGAAACCTACACACACACCGGACAAAACCATTTCAGTTTCATCAAGGGTAGGTCATGCCTACTCAGTTTGGTGGAGTTCTATGAGAATGTCACCAAAGCAATGGATGAGGACAACCAATGATATAAACAGTTCAAACTAGTAATATACAATTCCATGAACCAGCAAAAAGAATTCTTCCATTCAGTCTTTGTCAATCTTTATTCACCATAAAATCCATTTAAAATCAACTAAGCGCTTTCACCCAAATCCATCTACTGGTCTTCATCAGAGTTAACTAAACCATACACTGCCTTCTTTTTAAACACCAAAAACATCATTAACGTCATGAATCACTTAATTTTAAGCCAATGGCTTGTCCATGTCAATCAAGTTCTTAAATTAATAACAATGCAGTGCAATAAAGTACCATATAAAAAAAAATAATAAAAATAAAATAACCCACTTTCATGCCTGGCTCACTCACAACTCACCTGACATTGTACCCATCTCTGAAACCTGGCTAAAACCTCACATAAGCGACTCTGAATTCCTTCTCCCTGGATTTCAATCACTTCGATCTGACCGCCTAAGTACTCGAGGTGGCGGTATCGCACTAGTCTACTCCAACCAGCTGTTCTTTACTCCATATCCTAATCCCATCCCTTCTTTCAATAATGCTGAACTCGTAGCAGGCCTTCTAAAAATTAACAATCATAAAAGCATCTGCTTCATTTCCCTCTATATTCCTCCAGGTAACAACATCAACACCCTGGAAGACTTCCTGCCCTGGGCCTCCTCAAATATTAAACTGGAAACCTACATACTGGGTGATGTATATATAGACTGGAACAAAATCAACAACCCTAACCCCACCATGTCAATCAATCTATTTAACTACACTCAACTTACTAACACCATCACTAGACCCAACAAAACCAACCCCCCAGGCTCCATACTAGACTGGATCCTAGTATCTCATCCCAATAAAGTGATACAATCCGGTGTCATACCAGACCCATTAGGAGACCACCTCCCTGCCTTCACCCATCAAGCTTCCCTCATCCCCTCACACTCCCACCAGTTTATCCACACTCGGAACCTCTCTAACGTTAACCCTACTACTTTCTCTGATTCATTCAGGAATACCAATTGGAACCCCCTGAAAACTCTTCCATTAGACTCAGCCGTCGACTTTTTCAATTCAACTTTCTTAAAAGTCCTTAACTCCCTAGCTCCAGTAAGAACAAAAAGAGTAAAAACTAAGACCACCCCATGGCTTACCAAAGACACCAAAAAGATTATGCTACAAAGAGATAAAACCTGGAAAACATACCTCCAAACTAAACAACCTGACATCTTACTTAAATAAAAACAACTAAGAAAGAAACCTTGCCAAGAAACAAGTTATCAAAGATACAAAGTCCTACTACATCAAAATACAAACAAATCATGCAAAATAACCCAAAAAAATTTGGAATTCTATCAACTCTCTCCTTAGGTCAAGTACTAAAAACAATCCCTGTCTCAACACTAGCATATCTGACCTTGAAATTGCCTCACTATTCAACAGCTTCTTCACCACTTCTATTGCTGAGCTAACCAAGACCTTAACCAACAACAACCCCCAATCCCAACCCAACCAAACATCCTCTCCCTCCTCCCCCCCCCCTATTTTTGAACTCAAACCCATCTCCACCTACCAAATAAAGAAACTACTCTCTAAACTAAAGCCTTGCTCCAATGCCCCTGACAACATTCCCTCCTCCTTCTTAAAAATAACCTCTGATGGTATTGCTATTAGTATCCTGATCAATAGATCCCTACTTGAATCCTATGTACCCAAACTATGGCACTCTGCATATATTCTTCCACTTCACAAGGGTGGCAAAAACTGTAACATATCTAATTTCCGCCCCATAGCCATCCTTTCCCCCCTCTCTAAACTTCTTGAAAAATGCATCCACCTTCAGCTCTTGCCATTCCTTACCAAACACCAGCTACTCTCTCCTACCCAACACGGCTTCCGCCCAGGACATAGTATAAACACCGCCCTTCTCTCCTTCTTACATACTGTCAATTTAGCCCGTGACTCCGGTAATTTAGTATCCTCAGTTCTGCTGGACTTATCTAAAGCTTTTGATACCATCTCCCACACCCACCTTCTAAATCATCTGTCTAATCTCAATCTCTCCCACAAAACTCTCTCCTGGTTCTCCAGCTATCTTTCTGACAGGTCCCAGGCTGTGAAATGGGGCCAGAGCACCTCCACCTTCTGTCCTACCCCCACTGGAGTACCCCAAGGATCCATACTTGGCCCAATTCTATTCAACATCTCTATTAACGACTTTTACAAGGCCATACCCAATACTAAAATTGTTCAATATGCTGACGATTCTACTTTGATCTGCTGCATCTCCAACTTAACAGATCTCCAACTACTGACACAAACAGCCTTCTCAACTACAAAAAACTGGATGCTCCAAAATCACCTCTCATTAAATGCTAACAAAACTAAAATCCTTCTATTCTCTCTTTCTAAGTCCTCCCCTATTGATAAAAACTCATTCCAAATAATCAGCCATAACAACTCCATTTTAGAGGTCATTCCCTCTGTCAAACTTCTTGGTGTAACCATTGATGAACACCTAAAATTTAATACTCACGTCCAGCTAAACATAAAGAAAACCCACATAAAACTCGGCCTACTTTATAGAAACAACCACTTCCTCTCTCCTGCTACCAGACTAACTCTCACCACTACTTATCTCCTTCCCTCTCTACTGTATGGTGGCCCTCTGCTTACTAATTTATCCTCCTCACTATCCTCCAAACTAGAAATATGTTACAATAAAATCTCCAGATTTGCTTCCAAAGCCAAATCTTCCTCTCATCACTGTTCCTCCCTTCACTCATTAAACTGACTTGAACTCCATAACCAACTTGACTTTCTCCAAATCATGACTGCCTATAGACTACTATTCCAACCTACCAAGTGCCCTGCACTATCCAGTATACTACAACCATATACTCCCCATAGAACACTTAGATCTACCCATCAAAACCTAATCACCATCCACAAACCCAAGCACCCAGCTGGTCAATTTCTGATTTCCTTCACCTTAGCCAAAAAATGGAATGCTCTTCCCTCCACTCTTAGGACCTGCGATAACCTCGAAAACTTTAAAACTCTTCTTCATTCTCACCTTTACTCAAACAGGAAACGCAACTGTACTCTTCACCCTATACCTCTCAAGGTCTCCTCTGCTTTTACTCCTGGTTAACCTCTCACCTAGCTAACCTTGCTCATTTGTATTATGTATATATAACTATACTGTAAAATCTAGCCTCAGCTCCATTTGCCTGTCTTTTTACACCTAAACAAAATTGTAATTGTTTGTTTTTTTATGAATGCTACCTGTTTATTTGTCAGTAATGCAAAGTTTCTTAGTAATTATTCATGTAACTATGTATTGTTGGAGCTTTTCTCCCCGGGCCTTCACTGAAAACGGGCTCCCCGAGCCCAGTGGACCTCTCCGGTCATCAAACTGGAATAAATAATAAATAAATAATAAATAAAATAACTATACTGTAATACAGTAAATAATAAGTTAATAATACAATAGTAATAATAATAAAATGAAATAAAGAGTTACATGATTGTTTGTTTTACAAATGTATAGTAAAACAGTATATAAAATGTGTTTACAGTTAATTAAATAAAATGTGCTTTGTACTTCAATATACTAGATATTGAAATACATTCATTTATTCCTGGTGTTCTTGTTGCATCTAATCTAAGTTGCCATAAACACTCTCTTACTTCCAATAAAGTTTTAGCATCACCACCTTTTTCTTCTCCTGGCACCCTGTCTATAACAAAAAATAAAAACTTTTTAAAATTTTGACATGACTTACTATGTGTGTAAAGTGCACTAATCTCTTTTTTATTCTCTATATCTTTCACATGTTCTAATATACGGAGCCTTAACTTACGAATGGTCTTGCCTACATAGAAAGTGGGACAGCTCAAATAAGTAGCCACATAAACAACCATGTCCATATTACAATTGCAGTGGTGCAAATGGTTCACACTACCTACCTCGACCTAGCCAAGGCATTTCACACTATCCTACTAAGGCATTTTTTGACAACTCAGAAGGTTAGGCATAAATCCTTATGCCACCTGGTAGATAGCCAGCTGTCAGTTAGACCTGGGGAGTCCAGCTCTACAAAGTGGCCAGTCACCAGCAGAGTCTCTCAGGGATTGGTCCTGGGACCAATCATTTTTGGCATATACTTCTCTGAAGTCAAGTCCAATGTCAACAGCCTCTGGCTGACCAAATCTGCAGATGATTGGAAATTAGGCACAGTCATAAAATCCCCCACCAACACTAATGACCTCCAAAAAGGGTTGATACAAATAATTAGTGTCAGAGCCATGGACTAAAACTAAATGCCAAGAAATGCATAATAGTATCCTTCAGAAAGTCAGCCATCCCAGTAATTACCATGCACATTCCTATGATTCGAGCCAGTAGTCAGGGACCTGCGAACAAATGTAGGCCTCTGACCATCACATCTCTATGGTAGCGAAAAAATCATTATATGTTGTGCAACTTATAAGCAAAGATATGGCATCTAGGTCCAAGAAGGAAATTGTTCTGCTATATTCAGCACTCGTCAGACCAATCATTGAGTACAATCCCCCACTTGGTATGTACCTAACCAGGCAAATTCAACAACTGAAACTTCCACAGAGATTCTTCACTAAAAGAACACAGACTGTGAATAACATGTCCTTTGCAGACCACCTCAAAGCTATATTGCTGCATTCTGTCTCCTACAGGCTGTTGAACAGAGCTCTATGCCTAGCATACAAGGCATCTTTCGACCCCACTCTGATAGACCTCCTTCATATCCACAAAACAAACAGTACCATATTTACCCATTCTAAAAACTTATACCTTGCCCGTGATATAACTAGGACCTGTTGGAGAGACAGGCATGTATCCCAGAGACTACTCCCTCTCTGGGACAGACTCCCTGTCCATGTCTCTACCCATTTCAAATGTAATTTGGACAACTGGAGGACTGGCTGGGGAACAGGAAATTCATCCGTAGTCTGGCACCTATGTCTCTAATGGACCAGATGCCTGTAAATGGTTCACCTCCTAGGTGTCTGCTTGTAACTATTTCATCTCCCAAGCCCCTGCTTATAACACCAAGGATACTAGAACTTGTCAGAGATTCAGGACGCATGGCTAGGCTTAAAAAGGCTCCAGTGATGATTAGCCTAGTACATACCTATGAACCTATATGCTAAGCTGCATGAAAGAACTTAACCCAAAACATTTAAGACATATAAAAGCTGTAGTAAAAAGTCAGAACCTTCCTTTACAAAAAAAGTTATTGACCTTTTGAATATTTGTAGCCTTCCCAAAAATTTATACTAGACTTCATGTGTTACACATTTGTCAAAGTTGTTCACAAGATGGGTTTGGGAAATCTGATTTAAGTTTATTTGAACAGCATTGATTATGCATGTCAAAGATGCCTGTAAATTAAAGTTCTGCTTAACATATATCCCTCCTCATATGGAACAAATTTAAATGAAAGTAAACATTTCAGGGGACAGCAACTAATGCCATGGATCATTAATGAAAAATACTAATACACAATTAATTAAGCCACCAATAAGACAGTAAAGTAAGGCTGTGGAACACTTTATAGCACCTGAGTATTCTACATTCATTACTGTTTTTACTTTTATTTTTTTTTCAGTCTTGCATTTTGCTTCATTGTGGCATTTCAGTCAACTATACATCTATCACATAAATAGAATGTCTGGCAAACTTGTAAGCAAACTTCTTTTTCCAGAACTGCACTAAACACCTCTGGAAAGGGTATTAAATAAAAATAACATTCAGCTCTGACAGAAAAAAATCCTAGAGGTTCATTTAATTTAACCAGTCAATAAAACATGTAGATATAAGAATTGTGTTTGTACAAAACAAATGCATGGATACTATCACCATACCCTGTGCTACACAAGTGGCAAGAGATCACTGATTTGTGCCAGTGGTAATAAAATATTATTGTCTCTGTTATGTCATTTCATGTCAACTTTTTTACTGCAGTCTGCACATTCAGGTAGCATGGGACATGAGGCTGTACCAGTGAATTACGGGAGAATATAAAAGGAGCAGGTAGGACAAATGAACAGTAAAGAATAATTAAGGGAGAATGAAACACTTAACAACCAAGGCAAAAGCAAAGGATCAAGGAAAATTTTGCAAAAGTGAATGACTGTTGGAAGGAAACACGTCAGGCTAGAGGAGAGGATAATAACAGAGGATGGTGGTGTATTCAGAATATTAGGCAAGAGTTTGTCTCAGAGTTTTTTTTTTGGGGGGGGGGAGTAGATTAGAATATGGGGTCTGCAGGAGATTGTAACAGCTACTAGGAAAAACTTGCTCTTTAGAACTGCCAGTCAATTTGCTAGTCAGGTGGAAAGGAACAAAAAAGGACTGGAGAAGAAGTGATGGTAGAAGATAGTAAGCAAATTACATTAGTATATGACATAGGCAGTCACAGATGCAAAGGTAAGCAGAACAGAAGCAAGACAGTGAAGAAAAGTGGGACATAGATAGGAGGCAAGCAAGCAGGATAAAGAGGAGAAGGAAGGTGGGGGATAGAAATTAGGAAGCTGACTTAAGAGAACACGAGCATGCCGAGCTGGCAAGTGATTGATGGGGGGGCGGGTACAGCGAGAGGTGGTCAGACAAGAAATTGCATTAGATGTAGAACAACAGGCAAGCAGTTATGAAGGAAAGAGGAGAGACTTAGCTAGAAGGGAAGAAGAAAGAGTCAGATTGAAGAGACAGTCAGGAAGAAAAGTAGTAAAAGACATCACAGGGATGCTGGATGCAGCACAAGGAGGCAGAGGAGTGGGATTAGTTGAGCAGGTGGCAGAGGTTGTCAGGGGCAGGGCACTTGAGCAGTAGAGGCATCAAATTGGGAATGCAGTTTGAAGATGTTGTTAAAGGAAGAAACATACAAGTCCCTACCCTCCCAGTAATCATGTGTCTGTGAAAGGAAAGAAGCAACTTCACATAGTGGTTCATATGGGAGCAAATCACCTGACAGTAGGTACCACAGAGAAAGAAATGGAGAGGATCGTACCTCTCAAGTGTACCTCATTACGAGGAACATACCTCATTTGGGTCTTAAAAAGTTCTTGTTCCTCGAAGTTCCTCAAAGTTCCACATTCAAAGACTCTGTCACACATTCAGTGTTAGGAATTGTTTAAGTGAAATCCATTGTAAACAGAAATGAATAGTACAGTTTTGTACCTACCATAAATGTAGATGTCCGATAGGAATGCATCTGCACTCCTTACAAATGGGTAGTCCTGTCGTCAGGCAGCCCTTCGGTCGGCCGGATTCCAAAGTCTGGGTCTGGCTTCGGCTGGTGTCGCACTTCACCCGACGTCATCGCTGCAGTTTTTCGGGTATAAAGGCATCAGCCGACGCCATTTTCCTCAGTGTTTCTTGCCCCAGATGCCAGGTGCCCTCTTGGATGGCTAAATTTGGATAAATGCCAATATTTCCAAATAGTAGAGAGCAAACACATAAAATAAGCATGTATGTACATATATACAAACAAATACACCATAATAGATCCCCCCCAAGCTAGCTGAAGGATGGCAAATACCCTAGGAGTACCACAGGGGAAGGTGCGTGGGTAATCCTGACTGCAGATGCATTCCTATCGGACATCTACATTTATGGTAGGTACAAAACTGTACTATGTCCTTCAAGGATGCATCTGCAGTCCTTACAAATGGGTAGAATACCATAGCTAAACTAGGGAGGAGGAAAAAGGAGAGATTATGGTGTAGTTAGGATCCCTTGCAAAACAGCAGTGGCAAAACCTGCTCGGGATCTAGAGTATAAAGGTAAATTGTAATGCTTGGCAAATGTATGCACGGAGGTCCAAGTAGCAGCCTCTATAATGTCCTTGGTAGCCACTCCTCGTAAGAAAGCTGTGGTAGTGGCTGTAGCCCTTGTGGAGTGAGGCCTGATGTTCTCTGGAGTTTTCTTTCCATGGTAGGAGTAACAAAATCTAATGCAATTTCCTATCCATTTGGAGATTGTCTGTTTTGAAATTGGTTTTCCTTCCTTTCCTGTTGCATATGCTACCAGAAGCTGGTCAGTTCTTCTATTGAACTTGGTCCTATCCAGGTAGTAGCATAATTGTCTATGTACATCCAAGGTATGCAAGAGTCTTTCTCCCCTGTTCTGTGGGTTGGGGAAGAATGTAGGTCGGTGGATAGCCTGATTTAAAGACACTCTGGATACCACCTTAGGCATAAATGTAGGATTTGTTCTCATGGACACTCTATCTTGATGGAAGATCAGGAAGGGTTGCACTGCCATTAATGCCTGTAGTTCAGAGACCCTTCTTGCTGAGGTGATTGCCAGCAGGAAAGCAGTCTTCCAGGATAAGTATTGTAATTCTGCTGTTGCTGCTGGTTCGAAAGGGGAAGTGTCAATTTTTCTAGCACAAAGTTCAAGTCACATGCTGCCAATAGTGTTTTCCTGAGAGGTTTTACATTTTAATTCCTCTCAGAAACTGTCTGAGCAGAGGATGAGAGAAGACAGGAGGATCCAAGCTGTATTCTGCTGAAATAGCTGATGCATGTATCTTGATGGAAGAATAGGACAGGCCTGTATGGAAGAGCTCTGCCAAGTACTCCAGGATGTTGGCTATGTTTACCAGTGCCACATCTTCTCCCTTTGCAGTACTCCAAATGAGATATCTTTTCCATTTTGCTGCATAATTCTTTCTTGTTGAAGGTCTACGAGCCTCCAGGATTATGTCTTTAACCCTTTGGGATAAATTTGGGTTAATTGTTCTTATGCAATGTTCCAGGCAGTTAGCTGCAGAGTTTTCAGGTTTGGATGCAGGATGCTGTAGTTGTTCTGTGTTAACAGTAATGGGATTAGGGGTAGTGTCCATATTTGTTCCCGAGACATGCTCCTCAGCAATGGGTACCAATGTTGTCTTGGCCAGTCTGGAGCTATCAGAATGATCCTTGGACATTCCTCTTTGATCTTCAAAAGCACCTTGTGCATCAAAGGAAGTGGTGGGAATGCGTATGCTGTCAGGTTTTTCCAACTGAAAGATAGGGAGTCCACCTTCCAAGCAAGTGGGTGGTACGTCCTTGTGCAGAATTTCTTTAGCTGGTGATTGAGTGGGGATGCAAATAAGTCTATTTGTGGTAATCCCCATTCTCTTGTGATGGCTTTGAAGATGTCCGGATGCAGCATCCATTCGTGGGCATCTGTGGTAGTTCTGCTTAATATGTCTGCTAGAATGTTTTCTTTTCCCGGTACAAAAATTGTTTGTAACTGAATGTTGTAGCTCAGAGCCACATCCCATAGGTCCAGTGCCAGCCGGCATAGAGGATATGAATGTGTGCCTCCCTGTTTGTTGATGTACCACATAACTGTGGTGTTGTCTGTCCTTATCATCAACTGACCTTCTTGGAGAAATGGTCTGAATGACTGGATTGCCAATTTTACTGCCAGCATTTCCTTTAGATTTATGTGCAGGCGCAACTGGTCTTGAGTCCATAAGCCTTGTATGCACGTGCCCAGCATGTGTGCCCCCCAACCGAGGTCTGAGGCATCTGTCGTGATGGTTTGGCTTGGTTGACTGTTGCAGAAGGGCAATCCTGTGTTTGATTGACAGGCCTGAGCCCACCATAGGAACTCTTGCTTCAGGCATGAGATTATTGGAATTTTGGTTTCTAGGCTGTGCTTGTGTTGGGACCACAAATTCTTTAGGTACCACTGTAGCTTTCTCATATGCAGTCTGGCATGAGGGACCAGAATTATGCAGGATGCCATGAAGCCTAGGGCTTGTAGTACTTTTCTTGCAGTTAGATGGTTCTGCTTTGTTAATGCCAAGAAGTAGAGAGGTAGTTGCTCTTTCTTTTCTGCAGTTAGGAATGCCATTTGTTTTGATGTGTGCAGCTCTGCACCCAGAAAAGTTATTCTTTGGGATGGAATCAGCCTTGACTTTTTTATATTGACTGTATATCCCAGGGCTTGCAGCAGGTAAATGACTCTTTGTAAGTCTTCTGTTAGCTTGCTTTTGTTGTCCGCTTGTATCAGGCAGTCGTCCAGGTAGGGATAAATTTGGATCCCCTGAAGTCTGCAATGAGCAATTACTGATGCCAGGCATTTCGTGAACACTCTGGGTGCAGTAGATAAGCCAAAGGGCAATGCTGAGAATTGATAATGCTCTGATCCTGCAAGAAATCTGAGGTATCTTCTGCAAACTGGTCGTATGGGGACGTGCAGGTATGCCTCCTTGAGATCTAGAGTTACCAGCCAAGACTCCTTGCCCAGCATGGGAAGCAGTTGCTGTAGGGTCAGCATTTTGAATTTTGGAACAATGAGGAATGTGTTTAAAGCGGACAGGTCGAGAATAGGCCTCCATTTGCTCTCTTTTCTTGGTACCAGGAAGAGTCTGGAGTAAAATCCCTTTCCTTGTTCCATAGATGGTACCTTTTCCACAGCTCTCATTCTTAATAGTTGAGATATTTGCTTTAGAGCTTCTGCCCTTTGAGTAGGTGGTAGGTTTGGCATTCCTCTCTTTCCTGGTAGAGTATGGAAATGGAACCTGTAACCCTGGTCTATAGTTTGCAAAATCCATTTTTCCCTTGTGATGCAATGCCAGTTCTTTGAAAATAAGGTTAGCTTTCCGCCTAAGGGTGCTTCCAGTTGTTCCCTGGTAGGCGGTGCCACAGCCAAGTTACTGTGATTATGTTGTTGTAGTGGTGGTGGCTGCGTCCGTGCCTCGCTGGTTGTTACCTTGCCACTGGCGTCCCCTGTAGGCACCCCTGGATTGGTTTCTGCCTCTTGAACGCCTATTCCTGCCTCTCTGTGTCTTAGAGGAGTCCGGAAAGGACCAATTCTTGGAGGGCCAGTTCCTGCTAAACCTTGGAGGTTGAACCTGTAAGAAATCTTTCACTGTTTGTACAGATTTCGCCTTCTCTTCCATCTTTTTTAGTACCTGCTGTGCAGGGGAACCAAATAAATTGACTTTGTCCATGGGTGCATCCAAAAGCTTTGATTTGACATGGTCTGGTAATGCCTGCTCTTTCAACCATGCATGTCTCCTGATAACTGTGCCAGTCATGGCTGATCTAAAGGAAGCCTCCAGTGCATCATAGCCACATTTTAAAGAATGGTTACTAACCTGCTGTATGTTATGTACCATTTCCTGAACATATTTTTATCTAAAGATTCTTCAGAGGACAGCTTTTAGTTAACTGGTCAAGCATAAACTCTTGATATTGAATCATATGAAATTGGCAGTTCAAAGCCCTAGCTGACAAAGTAGCAGAGGTGTAAACTTTTTTACCCCATCTCTCTAAGGACCTGGATTCCCTTTCAGAGGGGAGGGGGTTTTTGGTAGATGTAGTTGCTACAGCTTTAGGGCCCTGGGAGATAGTCTCTGGATCTGCAAAAGGAGCCTTGTATAAATGGTGATGAGTGTCCGGGACCCTGTAGAACCTATCGGGCTTAGCAGGGGCCGGAGGTAATGAATCAGGACCAGTGCAAGCATCATTAAATGCATCATCTACAACAGAAAGAACTGGAGGTATAGCTAAAGGCCTATGTTGTGGCAAATGTAGAAAGGTTCTAAGCCTTTTTCTGGAGTCTGAGAAATCTTGGCCCTGCCACTGAAATTGTTCCCTCATAGCATGCAAGGTTTCCCCAAAGGAAAATTCCTCAGATGGAGAGGCTGAAGGAATGGACTCTTCAGCATCAGAGTCTTCGTAAGGAGAATAAGGAGCCTCAGGAGGGTCTGTATGTTCTGAGTCATCAGAGGAATCATCTGTGGATACTGGCTCAGGGGGCTCTGCTCTAGGCCTCTTCTCTGGAGGTGGATGAGAGGTCCTGTCTGGATGAGGCTGGGATCCACGAATTAAAGAAATGAGATCCTCAGCCAAAGAAAGCATATGGGAACTGGTGCTGGGCCTGTGAGAGGGGGGTTTGGCAGGCACCGTTTTTGAAGCTTTGGCTGCTTTAGCCCTGGCAAAGGCCTTAATAGACATGGCTGCAGGAGGCTTAGCAGCTCCACGTGCAGGGGTTGAAATATCCAAGGGAATAGTGTCTGATAATTCCTGAGAAACCGCAACAGAAGGTTGGATTTCAGAAGCCGATTCTACCAGGTTAGAAGAGGCCTCGGTAGAAGGCATGGTTTCGGCTGAAGAAAGAACCGCTTGCTCGGTTTCGGCCGAAACCGCGGTTAAGCAAACCGCGAGTGTCTCGAGTGTCGGTCCTTTTCTTTGCGTTTTTTGGTAATTTGTGAAGTCGGAGGATCCGACGGCATAATATAGGCAAAATCAGAGCCGAAAAACTGTTCAGCAAACTCAGACCGACGTCTAAGCGTCCGTCGGTTAAAAGAAGCACAGGCTAGACAAGCTGCTACGTCGTGGTCTGGGCCTAAACAAGGTAAACAGTAGGAGTGGAAATCCTTATGAGGTATTTGTTTCCCACAAGTTAAACAGTTATTCACTTTTTCTGACATCGGCTGAGGCAAGAAAGAGTCCCCAACGGGGTACTTAGCTTTTTAGAAGTCTTCGAAGTAGTATTCGGTAGTAATCTCTGGATCTGACCGACCGGCACTTGCGAACAGCTTCTGCTTCGGGTGCCACGCGGCAAGAAAGACTGGGGAAAATGGCGTCGGCTGATGCCTTTATACCCGAAAAACTGCAGCGATGACGTCGGGTGAAGTGCGACACCAGCCGAAGCCAGACCCAGACTTTGGAATCCGGCCGACCGAAGGGCTGCCTGACGACAGGACTACCCATTTGTAAGGACTGCAGATGCATCCTTGAAGGACATCATATTAATTCATTAAAATATCTTTTTTATAAGTAAAACCAGCATATTTTAACCATCCTATGACCTTCCTAGTTGAAGTTGTTAGTAAGCCATTAGTATGCGTTACACATTTTGCCCATTTGTTCCACATTATGAGGGCTAGTGTTCCTCATTTTGGGCATGGAAGTTTGAAAGCTATGGAGAGGATCAAGCATATAGTAAGAGTGAGGAGGGATTTGGGGAGTACAGTAACACTCTAAGAACTGTTACTTATTCCAAGAACCAGCAGAATGAGGAATGAGAGGATCGGGCAGTTCAAATGCTGGCTCAGGGAGAGAGGCGAGAGCAGAAGACTGGGAGGTTGGTGACACAGGAGAGAGTCTGAGAGAATGAGTAGTTATTCAGAGGGATGGACTTCATCTCATTCTAAGTACTAAAGCCATGTGAAAGTCTTTATATTCTCAGATCTTAAACAGATGGTGCTGTTGTTGTAAGTAGGCCTTCTGTCCAGCAGGTGTCTGGCAATGGCAGATTAAGTATGGGATGCTCTAGCACCTTCTCACTGGTACATCAGGGACCATTCTGAATTTAAAAGGAAGTTACTTACTCATAAATCCTCCCCACTTGCAAAAGTGATTCAGGGTGGCATTAGCTTAATCAGATTGAAGCTGCACTCGCTTTCTTTATCTAACATTTACAATTCCATATTTGAACTTCTAATCTCTTCTTTACAATAAAAAGTAAGGGCAAAATTTAAAGAGGATACAATTATTGTCAGATTTTTATCTACACTTCACTTGTGGTTTCACCTCGAATTCTCATTGGATTGTTTCCTTCACATAATATGAGTAATATAATTACTTCAATGTCCGTAATAATATCACTCAATGGAATCCTGATGAAACAATAAAGACAATGCAATCCAACTCCCTAGCGTGAAGGTAAAAAAGATATCATAGAGATAATATTTAAGACTTATTACATTTAGAGCGAAACTGAGAGAGCAACTATTTATAGCAGATAAATGTGTATGCCTGAAAAACAATGGTAAATGGAAAGCAAATCTACCTCAGACACTTCCTGCTTACCAGTCTTTAAATGCTGTAAATACTCATTGTAAATTTGCTGCTGCTATAATAGAGTGAAAAGCCAGATGCACTGTATGCAATGGTATAAATTATTTTCTGATTATTAGTCATGTGTTAAAGTGTGGATGTGTTATATGTTGTCTAAAACTATATTCTTCATTTGTCTAATTCATTGTCACCTTCTAAGCTGCATGTAATTGTACTGTCTTCAAGTAAATTATTGAACTGTACTGTTCTAATGAGCTCAGGTCATGGCTGAAAAGGGTCTGTGGAGCAGTCCACTGACACATTATCCAAATAAATAAATGCATACATACATACATAAATGAGGCTTCTGACCTGTTAAGAGGAAAATGCTGGATAAAATTAGCCAGTGAATGGAAAATGGGATTAGACATGGTCAGCAACACATGGGCAAGCATACCTATCAACTGTCCAGATTTTTGCTCCAAATTTTTGGTTTGTTCCTCATAAAATGTGTGGTTTTCTGGCAAATTACTGAGGATTAAAGTCACTAAATAACCTATATTTAAGTTTCAGACTTCAAACCCTTCAGAAAATGCATGCTAACACAAACACTGTAATTCAAGCAACTTTCTAAGTATTTAAGAGCAATATTTAAAACCTGTCCCTATTTTTAGGCCTTTGTCCCGCCATTATTTTAGGCTTTGTCCAGATCTCTTGTGCAAAGGGGCTGAGAGATATGCTGGCAAGCAGATGTACTAACTGAGAGCTGTCACTCTGAACTGGGTTTATTTATTTTCAGTAAAACTGGGTGCATCATTCCTGTTTTTGTGTGATACACAGCTTAATATCAGTTGCTGTTTGTTCCCTGTAATTTGCACCTTTTTCAGCTTAATTTTAATTCTGGCTGCATGGCACAGAAAGGGGATGCCACAAAATCAAGGCAAACAAGTGATGCAGATGGCTCTGAATGAAGAATCTGACTGTTTAGTCAGGCTAAGTGGAGATTTAGGGTTACCAGACTTTTCTAAATATAAAAAGGTTGTTGCTATATCCATTTCATTACAACCCATAGTGACCCCACCTGTTCTTGGTGCTGACAAAATTAGCTGCTGTACATGCCCTCTCCATAAATGCTGATAAACCAAAAGGCAGGAAACTGTGGGATATTATTGGGTATGAACAAACTGTTATGTACTGCCTCAGGATCCTCAAACTTTGAAATCCAAGATTGAGTTTGTAAGACAGGATTAAGCTTAACACCTACAACGTGGACAACTAAATGATTTTTCCAGGCCATAGTAGATTGCCCAGGACTTGTACTACTCAGAGGATCTATATTACTTGAAAATCTGATTTCCCTTCCTGATCACATAACTTTTTTTAACTAGTGGTGTTCTCTTAATGACTAGACACCTATCAAATGGTTGCAACAGAGCTAGTTACTGAGTTTGGGTTGGAAGCTTCCTCACCTATAAAAACATTCTTGTGAATTCTTTTAGAATCACTTTCAACTTCAGGGGGTTTCCCCAAAAGAAATATTTACAGTTTACAAACTCACTCCTCATGATTTCATAGCTATTGACTCTGTTCATGTGAGACAGGAAGGAAGCATGTCGGTCCACTGACAAAATCTACTGAATGCTGTTAGCTAAAAAAACTGCAAAAACAAGTTTTAGCAAACTTCAAAGGCATTTTCTTTTAGGTAGGAAGCCACTTATATACTCCATGTAGAAATATACCTCCACACACCCCAACTTTATATATGCCTATTCCAATGTAGCAAAACAGTGGAGAAAACAGAAAACCCAACTGTCAGAAAAAATGGTTTCAGCAACTTTTTTCAATCTACCAGCTTTCAATAGACTTGCTACTGAATTGCTGATTCTAAGACAGAGCATATCTAACAGTCCTCTATCTGTCATAATTAATATAAGAATGCTTATCCCCTTGGATAGAATTTTAGATATATTGTTGACTACTTTTCACTCACTTCAAGAAACTACACTTTTAGTAAACCACCCTGGCAACCTATGTCAACCAAAGCTGAGGAAATGTCTACTTCCTGAGGTGTTAGTACCCTAAAACTTATTCAGGGATTGCATTGATAGTTTCAAGGTTTTGGACAAGTGCTCATTCTACAACTACACAAAGCATTGCAACCACTACATGCACTCTTCTTATACTAAATTCTGGTTAAAAGGAATTTCTGGTGCCAAATGCAAATCTTAGAAATCTAAACTGCACTGCCAGAATCTTCTATTACAATTTCAGTATTTATCTTAAAATTTTGGAAAACATTCTTCATAGAAATTTTAAGAGACCTGCATTGCTGAATCAAGAGACTAAAAGGGACACAGTTCAACTTTCTTAGGTCTATTTCTGGAGCATCCTCCTATCTTTATACATTCTAGGTTTTGGGTTATTATTGCTATGACAAGGGTATCTACACTTATCTTGTATACTATTGCACTATTTGTATCTATTATTTGCATATACCTATTTTGGAGTGTTTGTTGCTTAATAAAGCTCTTTATAAGAAAAAAGAACTAACACTGTCACATATAAAGAAACACATAAGAAAATACAAAAACACGGCAACAATCCAAATAAAAAGAAAGTGTTTTTATGACAGCCCCACCCCTTATTTAATATAATAACTCTTTGATCTCACAACCATGGGGAATTTACAAATACCAGAAGATGGAAAAAATGTTCCTGCACTCACTCAGAAATAAAGCTAATAGATTCAAAATTCATGAACACACAACCAGCAAGAGTAAACTAATATGCAAATCTCCCATGTGTTCTTCTCTTCTTCCTATAGAATTTCTATATTATAGCTTGTAAGAGAAAGTAAAAAGGCATGGAGGGTTGTTATTCCTTTGTAAACATGCTGCAAGATATATAACTCTTAATACTGATAAACTGTGGTTAAGCTGGCTTCCTTGCTGCTTGCTGAGTACGAATTAGATGAAGTTCTACCTTGTTGACGATGAACTTAGTAAATTTAAACTCCTGAGTCATTGTTTTCCATACGAAATCATGACATATGTGATTTTTTTAAGTGTGTACCAGCAGTCATCCCTTTCTCTTGGGAGATTTCTCTCTTCTTTTTTTTTTGCTTGACTTTGAAGTTGGCATATATATAAGTTCAGGAGGGTGTAGAGGGCTTGCCAGTCATAAGGCAATCAAAAGGCCTACATTTAATTTTTTCATTGGATTGAATTCTTAACCAGTTTGTGTTTGGTAATTTGGTTCCTCACCAAATTGTAATCTGACAAGGAATAGCAGAACCATAGCTTTAAACTACAAGATTTTCTTGAGATTTGCAAGGTTTTAGTCTTTAATAAGAAACACTATATATTCTTTTCTTGTTTAAATCTATAGATTGTATGTAATTTGGTAAATGCAAAAATTCTCATTTATCACAAACCTATAAATATTTACTTTAAAACCCAACATTTTCTTGTGCATTGTCTTTTGATGCATTTTATTTACTTAGGGCTTTCAGATAAAAACTGAATTGAATTGGTTCACTTTCTAATAGTAGTACTTAGTTAAAATGAAAATCATGCATACTGTTCTTTTGCCTTAACAGTGCACTTGGTGAATTATGTGTAAAGTGCAGATAGGTTTATTTTTTATTTTATTTTAGTTTAGTCTACACATTGATCACTACAGACCATTTGCATGTGCAGCCCGGGTGAAGAGATTCAGAAGAAAAGAAAACAGAACAAATTCACAAGCGGAGAGTAATCACAGACAGTAGACAGTCCCACAGACAATTAATACAACATGTAAGAAATATTACCAGAGTAGAAAAAATAATTAATTTTAGTACTATGAGAGGGAAGCAGCAGTTGAAAACAGAGGGTCAAAGTAGAAGTGTGCAGTTAGGAGGTAACGTGTTCAGTGGAAAAGCACTTGCAGTCAGACATTTGAGGAAGTGTTTTTTGAGTTGAGATCTGAAGGTGGGGAAATACAAGACTTCTTTAAGGTGAAGGGGGAAGGACTGCCAAATTTTGGGTCCAAGAATGGAGAAGGAGTGGTTGGTATGGTGCAGTTTACTTTGGGGTGTCTGGAGTGAGGGAATTAATTGGGAGAGTTTGCACAGCTTGTAGGGGTGGTTTTATTATGGAGATTTGCTGCAAGAGGTGGAAAGACACCCAGCTGAAGTAGTTTGAAAACAACAGACCCTACAGTAGCTCAACTCTGTAGGCAACTGGTTTCTCTCAGCTAGCATTTCAACATAAAGAGAGATAGTCACATCAAGTGATATTTGGGACTATTGGGACACATTGCTTATTATTTAGAATTTAATTAAATTTATTTAAAAAAATACCAAACTAATTAAGACAGACATTTGGTTCTGAAAAGACATATATAACAGGCAAAGGAATAGCAAGTATCAGATCTCAACTTCATTATGTCCTTTTTGTAATACTGAGCAAGGACTTTGTGTTTTAGATCGTTTTTCAGAGAAAGCTGCATTTTTTTTGCTTTATTGGCAAGATGTAATTAATTTAATATTGATATACACTGTTCTATTCACTTGCAACAATTGTTTCTGAAAATCTAGATATGGTCTTTTATACCTGCAAGCTGCATGGAGACCTTTGTTTAAAATCATTACCTGTACTTACCAAAAGTATACTGGAAAGATAATTCAAAGGGTATGTCATGACATTGTATTTGTAATGCCAGCTCACTGTACTGGTTTTAATAATATATTTTTTAGCAAAAATGGCACTTTGTTGATTTAATCTACCTGCTCTCCACAAAGGATGGATTGCTTAGTTTTAGCATCTAATTCCTTGTTAGGAAGCTTTAAGGATAACAAATCATTACCTTTTATACAATTTAGTATGCTATGCTAATCAGACAACTGTCAATGAATCATTCTCTTCACTATGGAGTACAAAGATATTCCTGTTATTGGATACATGTTTTTCATGGTTATTTTAGTCTAACCTTAGTCAGGCAGTGGGTAATATGGTATTGTATTTGTATTTCTTTAAAGCTGTTTACATTTAAGGAAGGTGTCAGCAAGGTTTCCTGCAAGAGCTCCACAACAGAGTTTACACATTTTTTTAGTTTTAAAGACCACAAATTATCTATCTATCTATCTATCTATCTATCTATCTATCTATCTATCTATCTATCTATCTATCTTTTTGTTGACTAGTTTAGTCCCACTACACTTTTCAGGGGTACCCAGAATGGTATTTCTATTACTAGGGGGACATTTGGCCAGGGAATCAAAGAACTTCCCCTGCTGTTTTTGAAAGATGCTATGGGGTCTTTTCTATCCATCTGGACTACCACCAACCCATGTAGATAAGACCTCAGTTTAATGATTCATCTGAAGAATAACACTCTCAAGAGTATATCACCTCCTAATGCTGCATTGCAGTGTCAGCAATCCATAGCCTTCTGGCCTGCCAGCAGCAAAGGTGAGGGTGCTAGCTGTTGTGACACTCACTGTGACTTTCATTGTAAAAGTGACTGGGAACAGTATAAAAACTCTATTACTGATTATAAATGGGATAAGTAACTATAGAAGAAGTTCCAATTGTTTTACATTATCCAGAAATGAGGGAATATGTTTTTTTAATTACCAGTATCATGCAAAATAGGAAATCTTCTTAAAATGGGCAAAAAGAGCTAAAAATACCTTTTGCATAAAGATCAGGTTCTTCAGAAACAAAAGAAGTAACATTTTTTGTACTAAATAACAAAACATACTTTACCCGAACACTTTCTGGAGTTGTTGTTGTGTCTTTCGGCTTATCCCGGTTAGCGGTCGCCACAGCGGAACTCCGGTCTGCTAATGTTTGGTAGTGGATTTTTACGTGCTGAGTTACCAGCCCTGATGCACAACCTTCAATGAAGGCACGCCCATTCATGCATGCCTCCACACAGAAGACGCTCTAGCTGAGAATCGAACGAGATAACATCTTGCTGTGAGGCGACAACGCTACCTCAGCACCGAACACTTTCTGGAGTACATGGTTGAATTCAAGGGCTAATGTTTGAATACAAGAGACACAATACTTCCTAATTATTGTATATGTACCATTTAGCAAGAATAATCAATTTTTACAATTTAGATATTACAACAGTCAAAATAACATTGCATACCATAATAATAATAAAAGGGAACTTCATCACAGTCTTGAATTTAAATTTTAGTAAAAATAGATGTAAGCACAATTCATGCTACAATCAGTTGCTATTTTTCTCATATTCATTCTAAAACCACAATTACTGATAATTGAAGATTTAAAAATCTGCATCTCCATCTCTTGAGATTTTTGCAGATCGCCTGAAAATCAAAACATTTTTAAAGCTATATCTGCTTTATGTAGTAAACCAGTAATGGATAATATATTAAGTTTAGACAAAGGATAAATGTTCTGATCTAAAATTGCATAACTGGTAGAAGATATCAAGTCTTCTGCCTATAGACCCTACAGTATGTATTGGATAGTAGCAAGCTATTTTCAGATTCCCAGTTTCATACAACTTGATTTATGTAAATGTAGTGAGTTCCATCACCTGTCTGAAAATGATATCTCTTTTCATCCTAACAGGGTAGTTTTTTAAACATAAATCATTGAGTAGATGGTAGTTATACCACAGATGATCAGAGAAGACTTAACTTGAATGTCAGCTTAGGAATGACTTGAAGACATGCTAGATTAATAGAAGCAAATCTACCAAAAGCTTTACAAAAATGCTTCACAACTAAGAACAATATACTCATATACAGTCAGACAAAATAGTTAATGCAAGTCTACTAGATGACACAAACATCATAAAGCAGGTATGTAAACGAAACTCTTAGTACAGTATATCATAAGACAAACACAGGAAAAAAAACAGATATATATCTTCCATTAAAATTATTGCTCAAGTCTTCAATGATAGTATGAACATTGAACAACTCATCTATATTTAAACAGTAATGTAATCAAGTGTAGCACAAGGATAAGGAAATACAAAATCTGGTAAACTCCATTCCCTTTCATTCACCTTCAACCATTTGATACCTTGCTTTTCAAATCAACTGGAACCGGCAATCACAGGTTTAAAGAACAACAAGCCATCTGACCCTGAGAATGATGCATCATAGTTATACAGCTTTCCAAAAACAACTAGCCCCTTTTGCTAATGTGGATTCATCTACTTCCAGACTGGGAACTGGTCAAGTACAAAAATCAAGCAAAAATATTTTCAGTTCTTAAGGAATAAACTCTAAATTGATTTCTAATAAGTTGGACACCTACTGCCTTAATCAAGATTATACAATTTTTGCTCTGATAGTAAATCACCCTTACTCATATCAAACCATTAATATCAACTCTAATGTGTGGTTTTCTGCCATGTCACAATTTTATAATTTAATACTTCACGCTGTCACAGCCACTTTTTGCAGTAGATACCCAAAAGATCTCAATTGAATTAACATGAATTTTATTTACAAAATTCTAATAAAATACAGTTTCCTGTAGCATCTTAATAAATATAACAAAAGCTCCTTTTTTCAAGCTAAAGACTTTCTTTCCATTAGTGCATGTCATCTACATTTCCGAAGCAAAATGAATTCAGTCAAGGATGTTCCATCTCCCGCACACTTCATTCTAGCAATGGAGCTTTTATTAAATGATTATAGTTAATAATCAGATAATAGTAATAAACCTCTGCTTTCCTCCAAATAAATGTTTTATATATGCATATGATTTATTACTGACAATTAGGTATTCAAATATCTGTACAAGCTTTTCTTCAATTGGTAAATGATATAGACCAAACCATGGGGTATATGGCAAGCTAATACAAATCAAAACCTGTCATCCTCTTTATTTCTCCACATTATAAAAATATGTGTAAGGCTAGTAAATATTTCACATTTCTGCATCTACTCTGATTTCCATAGAAATACTAAATCACTTTACAAAGGTATAATAACTCTTTCTTTACCACTTGTACACAGTCTCATAAGATGATGCTTCTTCTAAAATTGTTACTCTTTTATACCATACAGGACTCTACCTCCAAAATTACAGTAGTACAATGTTTGCAATATCTGGAAGACATTCATATGGTGTTTGGGGTCTCTTGGATTCCCTGGTAAATCTTATGTTTGATTTTTATCACTTTGGTTTTGGGTTAGGTGATCCATTAACATATTGTGGCATAACTAGCTTTAAATATATACAAGTTTAATGTCTTCTCATGTAAGGTTGCTCTTTTGTTTGTTTTGTTTTGATTTCTGTCATCTGAAATGGTCTCTAATAATGCAACCAAAAAGTGACAAATACTAAAAACTTCCTCTAGAATGTCATCTACAGCTAGTATTCTTAACCTTTGGCCTTTTTTTTTCAGAGTTCTAGTACATTTTCTGGTCCTAGATCTAACTATAAATGATAGTCCTAACACAATTCAGGGAAGCATTATTTTGTATGAAAATAAAACCATAAACATATGTATCACATCTCTTTACAAAATAATATTATAATCCAATTCTGGCAAAACTTTGTAAAATATATTCTCCTAAATCAAATACAGGACTGAAAATATTCAACAGTTTAACCAGTAAAATACAGTTATTTATATTACATTGTAACTTATTTGAAAACCAGCAGTTAAAACATACCAAAATTTTTATAGACTGACTCTCTCATTTAAGGAAACAACTAAAAGAAAAAAACAATAGACGCTAAGATGGGCAATGGTTATATTTTTAAAAGTCTCCTTGAAATAGACTATTCTATATGAGCTTAATATTTTTTTCCAAAACTTATCTGTATTCTTCTTGAATTATCAAAATTAATTGTAATTGCTTCCCTTGCTATATACATGGTTAGTTAGGATCATGTATATTATTGGAAGAGCAGCCAGATTACAAAATTATGGTGTTCTGAAATCCAGCATATACTCGTTTTCTTCAGTAAAGCCAAAGGGTCTAAGAGGGCCCATGTATTCCCTCTACTGTGGTTCACTAGAAGTTTTCAAGACTTATTTCATCAACTCTCACTCAAACTAAGTTTTTGTTTTCTTTCCTTATTGCACTATTTAATCAGTTATATCTGTCTTTTATTTCCTTTAAAATTTCTATGTTGTGTGAAAGTTCTATTTCTATAACTGCCTTCCCAGATCTATAGTTCTGTCATATAAAAACAATATATAAAAGTCACATGAAGAATGTGTATACAGTGCTAAACATCTTGTAAATGTATTAGTTTAATATCCTGAAAAAGAATGAAATGAAAAAAATTGGTTCATGATCAGAAGAAGCTATCAATCAAACCTGATCCAGTTTTATGACTGGCTAGAAGTCAGCTTGATAGAAGAGTGCTGTAGGTCTACCTGTCCTTTGGCAAGGCTTTGCCTAAGTCCCACCCTAGTGGCTGAGGAAAAGAATGAAATGGTTGGTAGTAAGGGCCACAACTGTTGCATGGCTGAACAATAGGGCAGATGGGGTTGGGAAGGAACAATGTCAGGAATAGGGAAAGTGATAAGTAGATGACTATAGGGGTAGGTTCTCATTCCAGTAAAATTCTGTGAAATTGTGCCAGTCATATCTGAGGGAAAAGAGAGCAAGATCACCCTCTTTGCATATGACATTACAGGTACAGCAGTTTAGGATGAGGGGAAGAATCTAAAGAATTTGGAAAAATTGACAAAATGGGCAGAAAGGTGGCAGTTGAGGTTATCTGGAGGCAAATGCAAAATTTTGCACTTGGGGTACAACAACTTTAGTGTGAAGTTTAAGCTGAAGACTATAGAACTGAAGGCAACAAAGCAGAAAAATGATATGTTAGTATTATTCACATTTGGAATAACCATGAGGAATAGAGTGAGAGGGCAACTGCAGAAGCTGCATGATGTTGTTCAGCTTTGGGGGAACAGACTTCAGAAGCAAAGAGGTAATACTTCAGCTGTACAGGCCACTGGTCGAACCACACCTTGAATATTGCATGTAGTTCTGGAAGCCATGCAAGGAAAGGAACATCAAAATTCTAAAAGGAGTCATGGGGAAAACAACTAAAATGGTGAATTGGTGGAAAGTCAATGAATATGAATAGATACTAGAAGAGCTAGAGTTCTTCTCACTAAATTTTGGAAGAGCCAGAAAGGATATGATGTTGGTGCACAAGATCATATTGGGGGAAGTGAAGGGGGTTATTTTATTTTAGAAGGAGAAGAGTGGGTGCATGCTGCTAAATATAGAAATTATCTACTCACAGGATCTTTAAAAGTTCATTTCATAAAAAGGGTTCTAGAGACAGGAAATGACTACTGAAATGAGTGGAAGATGGATAATTGAAAGAGACAATCGAGTGACTGTAAGAAAGGAGAAGAAAGAGTAAGTGATAAGGCAGTGGTGACAAGGAGGTAGACTGTAAAATATACTTAAATGGCAGTTAGGTAGGCACTTAGTCTCTTCTGCTACAGAGGTTATGTAATGTAATACAATATAATCCTTAGTAGTGCAGTTGTAACCTCATGCTATGGGCTTTCGACAGAGTACAGTTAAACAATGAAGGACACTATTCAATCTAACCAATTCTTATTTTTCTGCCTGAAGTAAAGGGTCAGTCCAATTTGTCTTATTACTTCCTCTGCCTTAGTCTTTGGCAGTTCTAAGTACACCCTTTTCCAAAAATCGTGAAACTACTGTTTTCTTGTACATCATTGTATTGCCTTTAATGACGTCTCAGTGAAAATAACCAAGTACCCTTGTGGATGTCAGATTTCATTCTAAGAATTTTCACTTATACTGTTTTTAAGAGAAAGTAATGATGCAGATAATTGTGAACATATTTCTCAACCCCTTAGAGCAAGAAATATGGATAAAGCCATAAATAAGAGTGGGACAAAGGCCCAAAAATAAGGACAATTTTTAAATATTGCTCTTACAAACTTAGAAAGTTGATAGAATAACAGGTTTTGCATTAACATGAATTTTCTGAAGGGTATGAAGTCTGAAACTCAAATGTCTATCATTATTTTCTAACTTCAGTCTTTAATGATTTGCCACTAATCTGCCAGAAAAGCACAATTTTCTGAAAAATGGACCAAAAATATGAGGCAAAAATCTGGATATTCTGCAAAAATCTGTACAGTTGAGATGTATGATTGTGAACCTTGTGATACTTTTAAATTAGAAAACTTTGACTAAGAAAGTTAAAAGTTTGAAGCCTTTTTCAACATAAGAGATTGCTAGCTGTTACCTCAGATGATTTTCCTTCTTCATGTCAGAATGTTTTAGCAAACACAAACAATTTTTCAAGCAGTGTTCTAAAAAGACAAGGAAACACAGGAAGTCTCCTAACTGATAAAAAAGTCTAATGCAGTCTGCAATGATTAATGTACAAGGGTGGACACCACTGATTAAGAGGGAAAGGCCTGTTTACACAGTGGGGAAGAGTACACCCATGGTTGCTTGAGCAGAGATTCATTTTCTCACTATGCAGGGTGAACTTTGCACAATTTTTCCATCTACCTCATCACCTCACTAGGATGTTCCTGAAGGGAAAGTAGTAAAATCATAGTCCACTTCATGACTTATTATGATAGTTATGAGGACGCCTCCTTCTCTTACCATTTACATTTAAAAAAAAAAAAAGCTCTACTACCCAGATTTTGGTCTCCAGGTATTTCAAACAGGACCAGAGTTTAGTCCTATATTGATTTAATTCCCAGAGATTCCCCAGATTTCTGCCAACTCTAATGACAAGTAATATTCTAACTATTATGGGGGCGCCATCTGAGAACCTGAAGTGGGTATGATAAATGCCCATACCTAAGCTGACTTATGTGTATTAAGAACAGATGGCAAATATTAAGACATTTATGTAAATGTTGTTTGCCAATCAGACATCCACAATTGCTCCTGTGGCTTTATTTAATTATAAAAAGTTTTCCTAATAGTATTTTGTACCACTACTGCAAACTACTTAGCCTTCAACAACTCCTTCTAAGCCATCCTGTTCTGGGATTGCTTCTTTCAAAAACAATAAAAGGCATCCATCTTCCTTCCCTCCTTCCTTGGGTCCTAAGTAGGAAGAAGAAGGAGAGGAAGACAAAGAAGAAGCCTTGACTTACAGAGAACAGATTACATTTTATCTTGCATTCAGCACTGACTCTGGGAGAAAAGACAACATTTAATCTGTTCCCCCAGAGAGATCTCTTTTGCAGATACCTTGCCTTTAATGGAAGACAATTTTAAGTAAACCACAATACAGCACTATATCAGCTAAGAAAGCAAGTACAATATGGAGTTCCTGTGCATGATGCTCCCAAACAGTTAAGCATACCTGGCATCATCCTGCCCTTAGAGGCATATTCACAACCACCTATCCAGAAAAGCATAACCATTTCAATTCAGTACAAGGGCAATTTAAAAGTGTCTGACCCTGAGATGATAGAGCTAGCTGCACAGAAAGGTCTATGAAAACTCCACCTTTAAACTTATTAATTAATGATAGAAAGAGTACAATCCTGGATAACTATGGCTACAAGGTATATACTTATTCTTCTCGGAATAATAAAATACAAATAACCAAGCTCATAAGGTGTAATACCAGAGAGATATTCTGAAGCATACAGATGACAAAATTTTATTCACTTCTGGAGTTTCTCACAGGGATAAAATTTCCAGGCTCACACTGACAGATGACAATGTGGGCAACCTAACTTATTAAATGAAAGTATGATTTACTAAGCAGTAACATCAGGACTGCTGATTCCAGAAATGTTATTGATAGTTTGCATGGCTAATGAATAAGACATTTGTAGAGGATGCCAAGAACAAACACCTTTATAATGCTCTAGATAAGGGATCGTATTTAATCTTTCAAAAAATGGAAGAAAAGGATAATATCATGAAGACAGTGAGAAAGCTGTTTCCATCCTACTGTTTACAAACTATTCTTCCAAATCAGGACCTTTGCGTTACAGATAAACCAGGCCAAAAAAATATATCTGCCCCCCCCCCCCAAAAAAAAAAAAGATAAAAGAAGTACTATGTCTCGAAATCCATGTGCCAGATGTCAGGGAAACACAGATCAGCTCAGCAAAACAAACCATATAACAGCAACAACCACTGGCAACTCAGTGTGTTACAACTTTTATACTATTCCCCTCCCCAACCCCTTATGAAGAATATTAATTTACTGTTTAACCCACTACTGTCAAAAAACAACAGACACAAATGAGTAAAAGACATAGGGCCGGATTCACGAAGGCTTGCACGGAGTCTAAGAGTAGTGTAAGACTCCATGCAGCCTTCGCGATCCAGGAACAGCCCAAAGTCCGTGTAAGAGTCAAGCTAAAACGGCTCTTACACGGAGTGGGCGTGGATAAGCTAATCACCTCACTTGCAGCCGTATAGCATGCAAATGAGGCTGATTAGCAATCCAGGAATCCCAGAACAGCCAGTGTAAGAGCCGTTTTAGCTGCAGAAATGTACTCAGTTGACAACTGAGTACGTTTGCAACACGCAATGGAGCCATGTCAGCTCCAAATAAAGGGTGCATATGTTATAGGCAGCATGCCAATGGCCAAATATGTGGCCATTGGCAAGGTAACCCCATGCAAATATATTAAAAATATACATTTTTTTTTTCTGCAATTGCCGATGTGTAAACCCAGCGCAGCCCCGCGCAAATGGGCTGTGCTGCATAGAACATAAAAACGAAGGTTTTAAACCTACAAATGTAGGTTTTGTGCAATACATGGAATGTCAATGGAGGGACCAGCAGAGCAAAACCAACATGGCCACCGTGTAGTGGTTGCTAAGGGGGGAAGCTGAGTCTAAGAGATGTAACTAAGCATTAGTAGGCAATCTGATGCAAATGAGTGTAAGGATACTGAATTCCACTGTCACATAGCAAATGAGCACATTCTGAGTAGTGTAAGAGTTACATACGGGGGAGGAACAGAGTAGGAGATAGGTGACATCACAGGGGGGAATGGTAGAAAGAGATGCAGTTCATTGGAGGTTAGAGTTACATGACAGATGTCAGGCAGATATCAAGGAAAGAGGTGTGCCACTAAGTAAACATGAGAAAGTCAAGAAATGGAAGGTGTACACTGTTGCCTACACCAAAGTTTCTTGCTGGACGTGTATGCGCACGTGTGCACGCCACGAAGCGCGGGTAAGGCGGTGTGCGTGCGTGTAAGACAGTGTGCGCGCGTGTACGGCAGACTGAGCATGTGGGAGCATGTTGGGAGATGTTTAACACCGTTTGCGCGGGCGTGCACGCGTTTTAATCCGAATAAGCAGATCCAAAACTGTGTAAGTATGTGTGCGCGCGTGTAAGCCACTGTGAGCGTGTTTCTGCTGGTTTGCACACGGCTCCACCCTGAGGAAACAGAAAGGAAAAAGGAAGCAACAGATGTACTAGGAAGTTAGCAGGGAATACTGCTGGAGCTAGCAGGTGAAAACAATTAGATGCAGGCAATTACACAGGCAGAATACTAGGCCAGCCCAGCACTTAAAACTCTGCAAACAGCAGTGCAGAATGTTTCTCTCAAGAGACACTGCAAGACAGGAGTTAAGTTATCAGAAGTGAAAACTGAAAAAGCTGAACTCAGAGCAGAAATGTTAGGGGCTGCCATAGCTGTCATAATGAGACATAGGCAACTTGCTGAGGGTGGTGACAATGCAGATGGTGCCAGACAACCCACAGTGAGGAGACGGAGAAGAGTGTACAGGCCCATGGTCACCTACCACGGGTTACATGAGCTGGAGATAGTAGAGAGCTATAGAGTGGACAGAGACCTCCTGCAGCAAATAGTGGAGCTGTGCAGGCCACGCCTCACACACAGAACCAACAGAGGGGAACCCATCCCAGTGGAAACCAAGGTATGTGTTGGCCTAAGAATACTAGCAACAGGTACCTTCCAGAGACCAACTGGCAATATGATGGGGATATCACAGGCATCAGCTTCCAGGGTACTGCACCAGTTCCTGGATGCCATGTCAGCACATGTCGGTGATCATGTATACTTCCCCAATGCCCTTGAGGTATTGGCCAGCAACATGCGTCTCTTCCAGCAAATAGCGGAATACCGTGAGGTAGTGGGTGCAATAGACTGCACGCACATACGCATCAAAGCACCAGCCGGTGAGCGGGGTAGGGCATACATCAACCACAAGGGCTTCCCCTCCATCAACTGCCAGGTCGTGTGTGATGCCCAGGGCATAATAATGAATGTGTGTGCTGGCTGTCCTGGGAGCTACCACGATTCCCACATCTGGCATCTGACGCAGCTGTACCAGACATTTGCCGATGGGGACATCCCGCACGGACACCTAGTGGGGGATGCAGGGTATGCACTGGAGCCGTGGCTGATGACACCCATCAGAAATGCACACACACCTGAACAGGAACGCCATAATGAGGCACACGCACAAACACGTAATGTAATAGAGCG
Source organism: Protopterus annectens (assembly GCF_019279795.1). NCBI lineage: Eukaryota > Metazoa > Chordata > Ceratodontiformes > Protopteridae > Protopterus > Protopterus annectens. The sequence goes on from NC_056738.1 coordinate 442,316,480, forward strand.
TGTGTTTGGGCTGCTCAAGTCACGGTTCCGGTGTCTGGACACATCTGGTGGAGCCTTGCAGTACACACCAACTACATGTACCCAAATTGTCATGGTATGTGCTATGCTACATAATATGATCTTGCGAAAACAGCTGCAGCAGGACCAGCATAGGGCTGGGCCAAACAGCCCCCCACCATTGCCAAGGCCACCACAGGCAGAGCGTGACTTGGAGGAGGAACAACCTGAGCCTGCCCCAGTAGGCAGAAGGAGGCGTGCCCAGTATGCCCTGGCCTTGGCAAAGAGGCAACGCATAGCACATACATTGGCTCAGTAGGAACTTTGGGAATGATACCCCTCTCTGACTCGCTCATATAGTAACAGGGATGCCTAACGTGACACAACCTGCTCTCAAACATGTACAGGGAAGTGTAATATGCGCATCCGACAGAGGCAGCCCTGCAGCACCACCTGAGGCATGAATGCTATGTGTTAAGTAATGTAACACCAAGTACCATATGCACACCTGAGGACCCCGACTAACATCCTACCCTCAACAAGCAGCATGCCACAACATGACAACGAGATGATGAAGTGCAACAATTGACTGAAGTATTGCAGTTAGTCAAAGGGGACCCAATGTGTGCCAGTCTGGGATGACATGCTGAGCATGACATGATGCACCACCTGCTAGGACTGGCGTGCACCTATCAGTGCAGGCCGTATGGATACTGGCAAAGGCTGTTGTCACGCACAGTGTGCCCTGAATAGGTAAGGCTCAAAACACAAACCTATCTCCATAGGTACCAGAAGGGATAAGAATAAGATAAGGGATAAGTTGAAACAGCAAGATGCATGCAGTCTAAGCTCACCCAGTATGGAGAATGTTGATAACTGTGCTGTAACAGAAATCTGAGGCAAGGCTCACAACAGCACCCTAACACTACCAGGTTACACCTCATACTGTGCTGTACATCCTCAAAACTTGGAACAAGCTACAAAAGGAGGGTGACTAGCAAGAATTGTCAAGGATAACCACACCCCCATGTTGGTACCACCACAAAAGCAGCATGGACTAGCCATGCTCAAGTAACAGTGGCTAAAACTGCCCCCCAGTTTATAGCCTGCTACAGACTACTGGCCCAACACCAGGAACTGCATCCGCCCATGCTGGAATACATGAATATATCAAGTCCTCCAAACCACATTATATTGGGCGACTGCAAATACCCAGACATATAGACTGGGAGCATTATACCAGCTACAACAGTGTAGGACAAAAGTTCATCGAATCCACAAACCAAAAGGCCCAGGAACAACGTACCACCCCCACAAGAGGGGTAAGCATACTGGATGTGATAATCAGCAACATGGGTGCGGGATGTCAAGATGAGAAGTGTATTGCTCACTGGTAAAACCAGACCATATAGTAATCACACTGGATATACAAATCCTGACCACAGTCCCTGGCCGGAAAACCACAGTGGAAAACATGTGCTAAGCAATATTTGCACACCTCCAAACTGATGTGGAATCCATTAAAGGTCCCGTGCAGGTGCAAAATATGGGCCACACCTCAGAACCTGTAATACAGCCATTCCATGAACACTGCCAGGAATGCTTGGATTATGCAGTCCTAAATTAAAACAAGACACAGTGCCTAAATTTGGCATGGTGGACACCAGCCATAACCAAAACATGCAAGAGAATGAGGAAGCTACTACATGATAGAGCAAACATAAACAATGAAGTAATTACTGATCAGTAGTATGGCAATAAAATCTGTCCACACATGCAATCCACTAAGGCCAGCCACAACAAATGGAATCTGTGAATCCTGAGGCAATGTTACACCTGCCCCAAGTACACAGACAACCCCCAACTCCACCCAAGAAATACAAATATATGTGAGAGATGCAACCATCCATCCAAACCGGAGGCAGAGCTCCCTCAACTCAGTACACCCAAAACAAGTCAGTAGGAGAAGGTAACCATACACACCACAAACACATACCCACATAGACCTATCACAACTACAAACCAAACACATAAACACAGAAATACATTCCCGGAGGCAGAAATCACAAACACAGCACACCAACAGAGGCCTCTAAAGCAGACACCCAATGAAACAGCCTCCAAACATAGCACATGCAACACATAGCACACAAAGCTGGTGTGCCAAACAGTCACAGGCCAGAAGGAGAAACAACATGCCTGATACAGTTGTAATAGGTGACTCCATAGTCAGACACACTGCTGTCCCACACACCAGACTGAACAAGGGAAAGGGTACAGTAAGCTGCCTGTAGGCTGCCACAATATGCCACATAACAGAAATATGTAGGTCACTCCAAAGCAAGTAGAAATATGATGCAGTCATAGTCCATGCTGGTGTGAATGACCTGAGATGTACTGCCCTAGACTACATGTAAAGAGACACAGATGAGCTATCCGATTATGTAGTCCAGGCCGGTATGACACTCACTGTTCACAGCAACCTACCCTTACCAAGAATAATGCCACAGTACAAACACGGAATGATCAGTCATAGCAAGTAGCACACTTACTGGTGTCATTCCAAGGGGATCCAATGTCTGTCTGCTTGGGATGTCATGCTTGACAAGCCATGCAGCTGCCCTTGGGATGGCCTGCACCTGTTACCCCTGGGCGTCTGAATATTGGATAAGGCCTTTGCCACCTCCATAGAGCCTTTTGTAGGCAAGGCTGAAAAGACTGACCCACCACCCGAGAAAACATAAGTGGGAAGAAACATAAGGGAAATGCTGACCAATGCCAGATGTGTACACCCCAATATGCATGCTCCCGAGGCCATCCCCAGAATAGAGAACATCGATGTCTGTGCAGTGACAGAAACCTGCTGCAAGGCTCCTGACAGCACACCAGCACTACCAGGTTATACCACGTACCATGTGTCATGGCCCCAAAACTTGGAACACAACATAAAAGGAGGGTGAGTATCCATAGGCAGCACAGACACCCATATGTCCAGGTAACTGACAATGCACAAGGCAGTGGAGTTCACCCATGTGCAACTAACTGTAGGCAAGACTGCTGTGCAGTCTGTAGCATGCTACAGACCGCACTCTCACACACAATAACCCCCCCCCAACCGTCCTGAAGACACTGGACAGTATGAATGTCCCACCAAATACCAAACAAGGTACCACGAATTACCACATAGGTGGTAAACCATTATGTATGGAAGGAGTAACCAGGGACCTAGGGACACAAGTGGACAGTAACCTGTTATGTGACACCCACATTGCCAATGTGGCTAGGAAGACTGTCTACATGTGACACCGTATCAGGAAAGGAGTCACATCTACGGCAACAGAGGTCACTGTGCCCCTATACTTTTCCCCAATCACACCCATAATCTAGTACAATGCCTCATATGGGATCTACCTTACCTGACACCTGCAGCAGTTAGAAAGACCTCAAAGGTACCTCACCAAGAGGATAAAGTGTCTCAAATATATGTCATATGCTGCCTGGCTGTAGACACCCCAGCTGAATCCAGTCACACACTGCCCACACAGAGGCATTGCATGCCTGTTGTAGGAGGCCATGCCCAACACAGGAGTAATGGACATGCTCCACCCCAGAAAACACATATCCATTGGAGCTGCGAGAGTGAGAGATGTCAACCTCAACGAATAATGAAATAGGATGTGCCAGTGGGATAGATACATAATCCAGAGGCTCCCCACACCCTGGACCAGAATCCCACTCCATGTTAGGCAGAGCCCCTCACTGACACTGTTCAACAGGAATCTTGCCAAGTGGATGGATGATTGTAGAGTTACAGTGGGGGTCTTCACTGTGTCATGTCCAGACAGAGGCACAGCAAAGCAAATCATAAATGGCCATAATATCCACATAGCAAGGGGTCTCAAAAGCCACACACACTCTGGCTAGGCTAACAAATGCCCAGGGTGGATAGCCTAGTATGAACCTATGAACCTATGTAGATACAAATTGTACAGGACACTAAGGATAATCCCAAGGCTTACACAACTGATGGTAGGAGCCATGTTGGGAATTCAAAGATATGCCCTGAATCACACAAATACCACAAACACACACACATATTGCCAACATACATCCTGACAGCTGCAGTGCAAACCCCCCCACCCCCACGAATGCAGAATACCTATCCCAGCAGACTGCTGGCCCCCTGACATTGCAGATGCTGAGGTAACAGACAACATCTCCAAAGCAAAACACACAGCAGCAATGGTATGAGATGGTGTCCTGGGCTTAGTGCAACATGGACTCTAAGATGAATGGAATGCCAAACCACACTACTGCTCAATGTCAGCCTTACCACAGAATATGTACCCAAAGAGCAGTGTACAACAACAGTGGTCCTTCTCAACAAAGGTGTTGCCTGAATGGATACTGAACAGTACTACCCCAGAATCCTGAGAAGCCCAGTTTGCACAGCTATGGAAAGGATCAGCATGTACCACAGACATAAGGATGTTGGGGACCTACTGACACCGGACCCAACCCAGTGTGGCCTTCTCAAGTGCAGATCCTGCCCCTAACCATGTTTGACTCAATTGAAACAGTCATTAAGGTCATTGATGAGGGCAATGTGCTCCACACAGTGTATCTGGACCTTGCAAAGGCTTCTATACAATACCCTACATGTTCAGTATAGATAGGCTCACCAGCGTAAATATAAACCCACATGTCAGTAGAGGGGTTGCAAACCAGACCAAGGACAGAACAGACATGGTCAGACATGCTTCAGCCATGTCAGACTACAAACCAGATATAACTGGCATCCCACAAGGCTTTGTCCTGGTATCTCCCTCGTCTGGTATATATGTCCCATAGGTACAGGCAAACATGGAAGGACTGTGTCCTAACATGTTTGCAGAGGACTACAAACTGCTCACCACATATGATCCACCAGCTGACACATGCATCCCACAAAAGGGCCACATAGAAACAGACAACTGGTGCCATAGCTATGTCAGCAAGCTAAGTGCAGAAACGTGTATGGTCAACCCCCGTGGATATACAGTAAGTGCCCACCAATTACCACATAGGTGTTAACCCATTATGTAGTTAACATGTAATGAGAGACCTGGGGACACAGGGTGATATATATCCTGCATTGGACAAACATGTGCTGTAGTGTTTACAGAAACATACCATATACCCACCTAATCATGAAGGCTGTCAGATCTACATAAGGGGAGGTCATTGTGGCTCTGCAGTCATCCTGCATCAGTGGTACAATCGACTACAATAGCCCCTGTGGGATGTACCTCAGCAGACACCTCCATCAACTGTAAAGTCCCCAACAGTACCTCATCAGGAGTATCAAACAGCCTACACAGATGACATGTGTTGCCTGTGTTGCTGGCATCAATAAACATGCTGCACCTTGTACAATCTGAATGGCAGTGAGCTATGCACATGAGAGACCTGAACCCCAGCACTGACTTACATAGGACAAGCTGTACTGTGTGATCCATAACACAGAAGCCACTCCCACCCATGAGTGAACCCTCAGCACAGGCTACCCATAGAGTCACTTATGAATCTTCCTCAATAGGAATCCTGATGGGTGGACGGGAGATGGTAGGTTTATCCTGGGTATCACTGTCATGTCACAGGTAGACAGAGGCACAGTATACTAACCATGACATATGGCATGGCAAACTCCTCTTACAATGTGTGTTGAAGGACAAACACACTCTCCAACTTGCATTAGACATGGACTAGGGCACATCGCTAGTGTTTGCAATTGTACACCTATGTTGTGGAATACACTAACAATGTTGGACAAGCCTGGTGTAAGTAGTTCATATCTGAACAGAATGCAACATGGTCAGATGTACACAACTGGCCCCAACCAGGCTGTTGTGCCCACTATCGAAATGTAAAGCAGTGATAGCAGTAAAGCCCAGGATACTGTCCACCACAGTCAAAGTACTACCAGTACACTATACAGTACTACAGTGTTAGGTCAGTGTGAAAGGATGTTGACAACTGTATGCAAAGTATCCCATGCAAACACTGCAGGCACAGTATAATCCTGTTGTGTTCACACACAAAGCAGTTGTACAGTAACTGCACAACATGACACACAACCCACAACCATAAACGGGTGATAGTTGTTGAAGTTCACACACATCCACAAATGTGGTGGGCTGCAGAGTCCAACATATGGAATACTCACACTGGACATGCTCACACACTTTGACAACATGCCATGGGAAGGCTGAACTGGGCATGCTCACACACTTAGTCCAAATCTTGGTTTAGCAGTTGGACACACATATCTGGTATTGTTATGTGTTATGCCAGGAACCAACCACATTACAGCAGTCTGCCCAGTGCACACAGTTAAATGACTACAGAGACATACATGATATAGTGGATCCCTCCCATATGCAAACATTTTCCACAGATGCAGAAGTTGTTCATACAAACAGGGAATGCTATAGCAATAAAGATATGCAAACAGTCTATCAGCAACAAATAATGTGCATTTGACAATTAAACATAATGGTGTAGAGGTCAACACTAGGCTGTTTGCCCTAGGGAATGACAGCTTAGCCATAGTGTGCTTGGTGTCTGCCTCCCCACAGGATGCACATTCCCCTTTCTAAACACAGATGATGTCAGCACCCTATAAGTACAGCAGGTGAAAAAAAGCTTCCCAGTAATCCGAATAGCGTGCTCTGCTAATGCGTCCGTCTCAAGTGTCATAACATAGTTAGGTAGGGGTTTCAAGTGCTCAGTGTGTGAGTGGGGTTGGTGTGTGTGTAAGTCTGTGTGAGGGAAATGTCCCTTTTGGCAAATAGGAAAAGACACTACAGGATGCACATTCCCTTTCTAAACACCGATGATGTCAGCACCCTATAAGTACAGCAGGAGAAAAAAAAACCTCCCAGTAATGCGAATAGCGCGCTCTGCTAATGCGTCTGTCTCAAGTGTCATAACATAGTTAAGTAGGGGTTTGAATCCTGTGAATGGCAAGTGTGTGTGTTTGTCTGAGAGGGGTTAGTGTGTGTGAGGGAAATGTCCCTTTTGGCAAATAGGATAAGACACTACAGGATGCACATTCCCTTTCTAAACACCGATGATGTCAGCACCCTATAAGTACAGCAGGAGAAAAGAAACCTCCCAGTAATCCGAATAGCGCGCTCTGCTAATGCGTCCGTCTCAAGTGTCATAACATAGTTAGATAGGGGTTTGAATCCTGTGAATGGCAAGTGTGTGTGTTTGTCTGAGAGGGGTTAGTGTGTGTGAGGGAAATGTCCCTTTTGGCAAATAGGATAAGACACTACAGGATGCACATTCCCTTTCTAAACACCGATGATGTCAGCACCCTATAAGTACAGCAGGAGAAAAGAAACCTCCCAGTAATGCGAATAGCACGCTCTGCTAATGCATCCGTCTCAAGTGTCATAACATAGTGAGGTAGGGGTTTGAATCCTGTGAATGGCAAGTGTGTGTGTTTGTCTGAGGGGGGTTAGTGTGTGAGAGAAATGTCCCTTTTGGCAACTAGGTGAACAGACTACAGGATGCCCATTCCCTTTTCTAAACACTGATGATGTCAGCACTCTATAAGTATAGCAGGGGAAGAGAAAACCCCCAGTAAAGCAACTAGCGCGCTCCGCTAATGCGTCCGTCTCAAGTGTCATAACATAGTTAGGTAGGGGTTTGAATCCTGTGAATGGCAAGTGTGTGTGTTTGTCTGAGAGGGGTTAGTGTGTGTGAGGGAAATGTCCCTTTTGGCAAATAGGATAAGACACTACAGGATGCACATTCCCTTTCTAAACATCGATGATGTCAGCACCCTATAAGTACAGCAGGAGAAAAGAAACCTCCCAGTAATGCGAATAGCGCGCTCTGCTAATGTGTCCGTCTCAAGTGTCATAACATAGTTAGGTAGGGGTTTGAATCCTGTGAATGGCAAGTGTGTGTGTTTGTCTGAGGGGGGTTAGTGTGTGAGGGAAATGTCCCTTTTGGCAACTAGGTGAACAGACTACAGGATGCCCATTCCCTTTTCTAAACACCGATGATGTCAGCACCCTATAAGTACAGCAGAAGAAAAGAAACCTCCCAGTAATCCGAATAGCGCGCTCTGCTAATGCATCCGTCTCAAGTGTCATAACATAGCTAGGTAGGGGTTTGAATTCTGTGAATGGCAAGTGTGTGTGTTTGTCTGAGGGGAGTTAGTGTGTAAGAGAAATGTCCCTTTTGGCAACTAGGTGAACAGACTACAGGATGCCCATTCCCTTTTCTAAACACTGATGATGTCAGCACTCTATAAGTATAGCAGGGGAAGAGAAAACCCCCAGTAATGCAAATAGCGCGCTCTGCTACTGCGTCCGTCTCAAGTGTCATAACAGTCAGATAGGGGTTTGAATCCTGCAATTGGCAAGTGTGTGTTTTTGGCTGAGGGGGGTTAGTGTGTGTGAGGACAATGTCCCTTTTGGCAACTAGGTGAACAGACTACAGGATGCACATTCCCCTTCTACACACTGTTCAGCAGACGGCCATGGCTCTGGCACAAGTTTTCTGTTGCTATGATGCCCCTTTGGAAGATGCTTGTGTCAGCTGGGGAGTCGATTATGGTGGCCAGTTTGCAGTCATCTGCATATTTGGACAGCCACAGTTCATCCGTGTTGGCCTGTACCTCCAATAAATATATACCAAACAAGAGGGTCCCAGGACTGAGCCTTCTGGGACACAACCTGTAACTGTTATGGGGTCTGGCATGGCTCCAGCAATGCTAACCATGTGGGTTCTGTTCTTGAGCCACTGTGCAATCCATCTAGTGACATAGGGGCTTATATTTAAGCTGGTGAGCTTCCTAGAATGCCCAAGTGGGGTATTGTTGCGAAGGCGTTGCAAGGTCCAGGTAGGCTGTGTGAACCACCTTCCTCGGCAATGGCCTTGGTGACTGTATCAAAGAAATCACCCGGCTTACACCCGGTAGTGCTGGTGTGCTCTCAGTAGCCCTGAACCAGGCATCTGTTACTGCACAGATATCGATGTTTTCCATGCCAAGGAGTGTTTTGGGTGCATGCATCTGGAGGTTTAGACATCTGGCGTTGGGTAGCATTGCTCTTAGTGTCTTATCCCTTGTGATACCTATGAAGGTGGGTTTGTCATTTGAGCCCTGCCTAACATAGGCACTATGGGGTAGCAAGAGCCTTTGCCAATATCTGAAAGGCCAGGGTGACAGGTGCAGGCTGTCCCTAGCAAAGCAGGTAGTTCAACAGAAGATGAATGTGTGAAGGTGTAGTGCCTGTGATTAGTTAGCAGTAGCATATATGACTGCTCACATGGACACATGCCAGGCAGGTCATATGCACTGTGTCACAGGCAATGTACATGTGAACAGGACAAACAGTGGCAACCTGTCAAGTGGGACATGGACATACATATAGTAGGCTATGCAGATGGCACTAGGAGTCCACAGAAGCTCTATAACTATGCATTGCAGGTGTGATCGGTATTCCAGGGTAATTGCAAGCAAACATGCATGCAAACAAAGATACAGTAAACAGGGCTCCATGTAGTCCATTGTACAACAAACAAGCTGTACCAGTTCCAGTAGGTAACACTGCAAATATGCAGGCACTATGCACATGTACATGGAAATACACGGGTCAGATGGCTAGGGTCCAGTCTCAGTGCACACAAGTGTACGGAACATGCATGTACTGTCAGGATGTACAATAACTGGATAGAAACCCATGTGCTCATACCTGCAGTAATACACATGTCAAATAACAGACACTGAGCCTTCACTCAGTGGTTCCATACTTAGTAGGATGTATGCTCCCTGGCCTGCCACCACAGTATCCCTGACATATATGGGGACTCTCCTCCTGTGACAGTTAGTTATGTGTGTTGGGGCTGTCTAGCATGGTATGAGATGTGTGCATGCAGTGCTAGGGTGCTCCTGTGTGTCCTGTACCAGTTGTGTAGTACTGCACACATATCAACATCCTCAAACATCTGCATTGCAGAGTCTAGTGTGGGCAACATGCCACTTGCAATTTACATATCCATCATTGTGTATTACTACATTCATTACCCTATCCCCTGTGCTACCTATGTATGTAGCCTTCTGTTGACATCATTACCACCAGTATGCCAACATGTGCAGATGATACACTATGGTACTTACCATGGGTGTAGACAACAGGACATGACAATCACACATTTACTGCATCAGGCATGCTGTGATATACCCACAATTAATTCAGCACACAGTACTGTTAACAACATGATACTATTACTACACATCTATGTGGTCACCCTGTGCATCAGCAACATGTTAACCTGTACCTGCACAGTTGTTACAGATTGCAGGAGGTGGCACAGTTTCATCATATGCACAGGGTGTGAACTTGGTATGCCTGAGTCAGCCACCCATACCACCAATTGACATGTATGTGTATGTGTGTTGGTGAGGGACAGCAGTAGAAGGTGGGGCAATGTTGATGCAGTGTGTGCAGTATGCGGTAGCCCTAGGTGTTGTCAATTTGCATGTGTGTATGGATGCACACAGTTCCACCTCATGGCTGCCATATACTGGTGTTTGTGGACAGCCACAGACTGTACCTGCCAGGTCATACAGATCAGTGTCTCTGGCCACGGACACGGTACCTGTGCCTTGCAGGGTGCTACGGACCGTATCCAGTACCAACCCAGACTGGGTACTGTCATCAGAAGCAGGTGTTTGTTGACTGGACACAGATCCCTGTCGGGCCTGGCCAGAGCCACGTGCACATGGTCTCCTGGGGCGGTCTGATGACAGCACAGACCCAGCGTTGCTGGGGCTGCTGCTGGCACTACGGGGGCGGCCGCGGCCCTGTTGTCATCCGCGCCGACTGCCAGCTGCTGCTGTTGCTGGCATACAGCCACGTCGACGCCTCAACCGCCCACCATCACCCTGGCTCATGGACATGTAGTTGTGGAACCGGTCTAATATGTCCCCACAACGTCTGTCTACGACATCGGTGAAATCACGGATGGCAGCCGCAATGTCACGCATACTGTCAGTCATGGCTGTGCGACATGCTGCCAGCTCCCTCAGACCCTGTCTGGTGTACCATTCCATACGTGACTGCGCCTGCATGACAGTCCGAAACATAGCTGAGGTTGTAAGACCTCTGTGGGCACGCCTGACAGGGCAGTACGCCCATGGATGCTCCCACGAGAACCCCTGGACATCTGTCTGTGTGGTACCATCTCTGGGCCATGCCCATGGCTGCTGTGTGGGGAGGCATGTGCCACAGATACCACATTACCCTGGTCAATGCCCACTGTATGCTGTCCATCACCTAGGGACAGTGGTGACAAGGGGTGTATTGGCAGGATAACTGTGCACATTGATGGGGTCGACAGCTGTGTACTGTCAATTGGCTGACCAATGGCGGACCCTGGCATACCTTCCTGTGCCATTACACCAATGTCATCATTATCAGTACCCGCGGCACCTGACTCAGGTTCCCTGCTACATGACACCAGAGCAGCAACAGAACCTGTGGGAAGGAAACAGGAAACACAGTTTACAATGTCTACACATTGCCAGCAATGCACACATGCACAGGTGCACACATGCACACATGCACACATGCACACGTGCACACGTGCACAGGTGCACACATGCACACATGCACAGGTGCACACATGCACACATGCACACATGCACACGTGCACACATGCACAGGTGCACACATGCACAGGTGCGCACATGCACACATGCACACATGCACACAGTTTCACACAATTGTACAATACTCAGTATGCGTGATATCAACACACAGACACAGACACACCTACATACATACAAAGAGCACTACTAAGTGAGCCAAATAGTACTATTACTATCAACACTATTACAGGAATTGTTAATACACACTCACCAGCATGGATAGGCTGCATTGCAGTTATACCAGAGGGTCCTGCAGACATGAAGAAACTAATGTCAGTGGGCACAACTGTGCCATTGTTACTGAGTATGATACAGGTCAGGAGTACAACAGTCGCCTTTCACAGGTCGGCAGCTAATATTGAGGATATCACACTTGCACATTAAATACTATGGTGACAGCTACAAACCAAGGACACACCTCACACATGCATTAACTACCAGTGTACACAACAGTCAACTATACATATGACATATTACCTGCACGTTCACTGTCTTGCTGCTGTGTGGCTCCAGCCTCCATCATGATGCATGTCTGCTGCTGTTGTTGTTGCTGGTGGACTGGAGCCACTACACTCAGGAGTAGTCCCTCCAGTCTGGTGAGTGGGGGATGTGTAGCCACCCCACCACCTGTGGCAACCTGTTGCCTGTGGATATCTGACGCACGCTGACGGACATGTCTGATTAAATCACTGCAGTGATGTCGTACCTGCTCATATGTCCTATTATGCGTGCCTATATCATTTACCCGACGGACAAGGTCTTGCCACAGTGCAGCCCTCTCCTGCTGATTCTGGCTGGTGCGGGAAAAGAGTATTGCATAGTCCCGCACCAGGCTCTGGTGTATCTCCTCATCCTCAGCTGTGGAGTAGGTGTGATTCCGCGGGTGGGCCATGTACCTGAGAAAGAAAATAACCTGGTATCAGCAATATATGTCAGCAGACTTTGGCACACATACTACACCTGCTACTCGACTGTTATGATACAACATATAAATGAAAAGGATGCACCAAAGACTCAGCAGCAAGTGCCACAATTAGGGCTATAAAAATAAGTAATCCAACTCGGAGTATGTTCCAAATGAACAGCAGCAGTTTAATGAATGTCCAACATGAACAGCAGCAGTTTAATGAATACGTAGCAACCAATACACCTCACGTTTCGTCAAGAACTTCATCAGATAAACTACACACCCTAAAACAACAATTAAATACTCCAATTTGATTCAAACTAACCTATAAGAAGTTGCCTGTCATGAATATGTAAACAGTAATACAAATGTTAAAATAGTAGATACAACTGTTAAAAACATTTCAATTTATACAACACACAATAAATACATTTGTTTTATTATTATAAGTACATAAGAATTTATTTAAATAAATAATTAAATATATATATAAAAATGTTAAAATAAAATGTTGTACTGAAAAAACATTTTGTATAATCTAGTCTTTCGATGCCCTCTAGTGGAAAAAATAGGTATATATGTGTGAATACTTGTATAAAAGGTGAAGGACCAAAGTGTTTTATGTAAATAATTTAAATAAAACATATCAAAATAGAAAGTTTGTGAGAACAAGTGGACACTAGTAAATGTTTATTCTTTAAAGTTTCGCTGATCTCATTTTTAATATCGGAGCCAAGGTAATCATGTCATTGATACCCGGGAATTTATTTGACTCTAGCACTATTTGCCAGTAGAGTTCCCTGTATGCAACTAACGTTTCCCAACTACCTCCCCGAGGATCAAGTGGTACAACTTCTAAAACAAAAAAATTAAAATAAGCACCATCACAGACCAAAGTATGCTTGTATAGAGAATTAGTGTCTCGCTTGGTCCTGATGTCGTACAGGTGCTCATAAATTCTTTGTTTCATTTTTCTTTCGCTCTTACCAACATAAAAAGCTTCACATTGACCACATAATGCAATATAAATAATGCCCTTAGTGTTACAGTTAACAAAGGAGTCTAAGATAAGTGTCCTGTTGCGGGCTGCCAAATAGTGTGTGTCACCAACTTTTAAATTGTTGCAGTAACCGCAAGCTCCACATTTAAAAACACCATGTTTTTTCTTTTTGTTTTCTTCACTTCTCCTTGTATGACTAACATTTTCTAAGATTCCTTTTATGTTCATACCTCTTTTGTAAGTATACTTTATTTCTTTGTCAAAGATATGTCCCAAATCAGATACTTTTGCAAAATTTCCCCATTCCCTTTCTATAATTTTTCTAACCCTACTGGCCTGTCCGTCATAGGTTAGAGTTAGACTCGAATCGTATCTCTCCTTAGCAATGGTGTTATTTGTAGTTGTAACAGAAATTGCATTGAAGTCTTGGCCTAGTATAGGTGCAAATCTGCCCTTTCTTCCTTCAATTACCTCCTGCAATGTCTGGTCAATCAATTCTCTAGGATAACCTCTATCCAAAAACATAGACTTCAAGTTTTCACATTCATTGATAAATAAAATTTAATCTGAAGTCATCCTACAAATTCTCACCATTTGTCCCTTCAAAACACTTTTTTTCTGAAAAAATGGGTGAGAACTTGAAAAGTGTAAGTATGTGTTTGAAAAGGTTTTCTTCCTATACACACTTGACACAAAACATTGACCATTTTTCTCCAAATAAACATCTAAATAATTTATCTTGGTAGTAGTAAAAAACTTGGTAAATTTTAAAAAATTAGTAGTGCTGTTTAAATACTCAACAAACATGTCAAATTCATCAGAGGTACCCTTCCACAAGAAACATAAGTCGTCCAAGAATCTTACATATAATGCCCACTTGTTTTTAAAAATAGATGTCAAAACATATTTTTTCTCCCAATATGCCATTATAATGTTGGCGTATGTAGGTGCACAATGTGCTCCCATCGCCACCCCCTTGGTTTGTCTGTAGTATTCACCCTCAAAGAATAAGAAGTTATTTTTCAGTATTATCTCCATTAGAACTAAAATAGTTCTGAATTCATTATGAGAAATTTCTTTGAGTGGTAATAACATTTCTTCAAACCAGGCCAAACCGGTGTTGTGGGGTATACTGGTGAATAAGTCTGTAACATCTAGTGTGCCAAAGCCAGTGGTCTCATCATACAAGTTTGGTTTTATTTTACTAAGAAAATGCCAAGAATCTTTTAAAATATTTTCATATTCATCAACTATATGCTTGATTTTAAAGTCTATATACTTGGCAATTGGTGCTGTAACAGATCCATCAGCAGCAACAATAAGTCTAAGGGGAGGGTCTGTATGATTTTTATGCACCTTCGGGATTCCAAAAACTGTTGGAATCCTGGGCTTTTCCACATACAAATACTTATAAGTTTTTAAATCAATTGAACCTTCAACTAATAAGTCATTTAGGAGAACATTTATTCTTTTGTACGCCACATTAATTTCATTTATGGAAATAGCACTATACTTTTCCACATCGTTCAATAAATTCAACATCTTTCCTTCATACATGATTCTATCCATGAAAACCACACCCCCTCCCTTGTCCGGTTTCATGACACGAACCCCTGTATCATTGCTTAGGGCCACTAAAATGTCATTTTCACATTTTGTAAGATTAGGACTTATATAATTCTTTCTCAAACCTTTTCTCAGTTCTCTTTCTAATGATAATTCGAAATTCTTTAATTGGGGGTGTAGGGGAGGGTTAAAGTTACTTTTGTACAGGTTCATTAATGGTCGGAGGCAATTGTTTTCCTTAAAGAATATTTCCAGGTTTTCTTCCTAATAAACATTTTGACATCAACAAGCAGTCTAAAAATGTTTGTTTTACTTTGTGGAATAAAACCAAAGCCCTTTGAAAATAAGTCAAAGTGAACTTTGCTGAGTGTAATATGTGAATAATTGAAAATGTTAAAATTATCTAAAGTAAATTTGTTTCCTTCACTTGTGATTTGTTTTAAACATCCATGTGATTGTCCCTCCAGGAGGGGTAACCCCTTCCCCTGTAGTTTTTTGGATTGTAGTTTACAGGGTTTTTATACATCAGTCTCTCTGACCTACGTAATGGAGGAAATTCGTCATTGTCCACAAGATTTTCACTATGGGTGTCAACTTCTTCGATTATTGTACCTCCATTGCCTCTATCACAATTATTTACCATCTGTTTACCCCAAAACCTAGGTTTGGGGTAATGGGTATGTGTTTTGTACTCGTGTATATCTCTGTCTATTTTGGAAAGTTTTCTATTTTGAACATCAATACAATGCCTTTCCACATCTTTTAATAAATTTTTATAGTGACCTCTCTGTTCAGAAATAGAAAACATCAAATCATTAACTATAGCCTTATTAGTCTCGTCTATAAGGTTATATAGTTTCTCCATTTCATGTTCATTGTTTACAATTATAGCACGCATAATAGAGAAGCCACAATCATCAAATATCTGAATTAAGTTTTTATAAAAGTCAGTACCTTCATAAACATTGTTTGGAAATTTTGTAACCCTTAACCCCTTCGGCACAATTTTTAATCCAATACAATGTTTGAGATAAGCATTGTCCAACTCCAGCATTTTATACTTTTTAAGATAAAAGTGTAAGTCATCCAGAGTTTGTTTGTAAGAACCAGTAGCTTTTTTCAAAGTTTTACCATTAGCAAAATCAAATTTAGTGTTCACAATGTCCTTAAATAACTGTTCAGTACCTTGTGTTGTTCTCAGTACATGAATGGAATCATTAAGTCCTGTTTCAGTACGAGTTGGTCGGCCTGTGCGTCTCTCCCTGGCTTCGTTAAAAGAAAAATGCGGTAATTCGTTTAAAATGTCCATGTCCGAGTTAATGCTTGTATTAGGTCCATTACGAACCCGTCCATTGTCCCTTGGTGTCCCTTCATGCGAAGCTGACCTCCGAAGGGCTTCCTGGTTCCCTGGTAGGGAGAGACAAGTGCATGCAGTTGCGATAGATTGACTCAAGGGAGTCAACAAAGACACTAACTGCGTAAGCTGCCCAATAAGCTTACGCAATTCTCCGGTTTCACTTTTCCTGCCCACAGCGTCAGAGGCACTATTTGCAGAGTGCTCCATAGTAGAAACTAGTAAAAAAGGATGGCTGGTGCAAAAAAACAAAACTTGTAAATGAAAGGGATGCACCAAAGACTCAGCAGCAAGTGCCACAATTAGGGCTATAAAAATAAGTAATCCAACTCGGAGTATGTTCCAAATGAACAGCAGCAGTTTAATGAATGTCCAACATGAACAGCAGCAGTTTAATGAATACGTAGCAACCAATACACCTCACGTTTCGTCAAGAACTTCATCAGATAAACTACACACCCTAAAACAACAATTAAATACTCCAATTTGATTCAAACTAACCTATAAGAAGTTGCCTGTCATGAATATGTAAACAGTAATACAAATGTTAAAATAGTAGATACAACTGTTAAAAACATTTCAATTTATACAACACACAATAAATACATTTGTTTTTATTATTATAAGTACATAAGAATTTATTTAAATAAATAATTAAATATATATATAAAAATGTTAAAATAAAATGTTGTACTGAAAAAACATTATGTATAATCTAGTCTTTCGATGCCCTCTAGTGGAAAAAATAGGTATATATGTGTGAATACTTGTATAAAAGGTGAAGGACCAAAGTGTTTTATGTAAATAATTTAAATAAAACATATCAAAATAGAAAGTTTGTGAGAACAAGTGGACACTAGTAAATGTTTATTCTTTAAAGTTTCGCTGATCTCATTTTTAATATGATACAACATATCTCACATATGTAGCATCTGTCTGTCTATTGGTGGATACACATGTAGATGGCCAGGTATCAGTGCTCGGCCAGCAACTGTGCAACAGTACCTGGCAGACTCCATACGACATACTACCAAACACCAGCAGTCAGAACACCGATTCAGGTCAGAAGCACCTCCTCACTCTGGGGGTTTGTATCTAGGTACTGTATGGCCTACATCGGCAACTACTGTGGGCTGACCACACACTGATTGCCCTGGATATACATATCCCACCTCCACCACCAGCACAGATGACTATAGTGCATAACATTACAGATACAAACTTTACACTTTGTAACAGTGATATGGTATCCTTACAGCCCACTGGGCCAGTGGCAGATACAACCCACAATGGTGACCCCTACACAATTGCTTTCTACAGACATCTCCAAGAATGCATGGATCATGCAATCCCATATATGACCAAGACACTCTCCACAAAGGGACAGCATCTTGTCTGGTGGACCCCAGCCATAGACAGATTGTATTACAGAACATGGAAGCTACTGCAAGACAGAGCATCATTCACTGAAGGGAGGGCATGTCTGAGCAGCACTGGTAAGGATCGATTTCCCATCATACTGGCTACATGGGCAACGTTGAGAGGGAAATCAAGAGTGACACTACAGATGACCAGGAGGCCTTCTTCAGTTATGTTAGCAACCTGGTCAGGAGCCATCCTCTATGCCCATAGGTAGTACACAACACATATTTCACTGACACCACAGATATCGACAACATTGTGGCGGACAGGTTCAGTGCAGGTGTCACCCCGCCCTCTCCCCTGTAATAAGGCATAGTTATCCCAGCTGACTGTAACCTCCCATCATCACAGATGTCCAGGTGAGAGACACCCGCAGGACAGCAGAATACACAACATGGATGGGACCTGATGGTATCCCCAGTTGCATGCTACATAACCTCTGACAGGAGCTAAACACACATATAGAAGTGCTATGTAACACTAGCCTGACTACAGGATATGTATCTGTACACTGGTGCACAGCAGCAGTGGTTCCACTCCATGAAGGAGGCACCTCACCATACCAATACAATACAACACAATACAGTACATTACAATACAATACTATACAATATGCTATTGCCCCTGTGTCTACAGCAGCGTACTGTTCTGCTACCCTGACCATTGTGACACATGTGGTGTGATGGTAACTGCTGCCGTCACACAGTTACACAGGGTGACTCATATGGCATATTACCTATCTGACTAACATTCAGCAGGGGTATGTGTGACATGTACTCATGGGGAGTCTCGCTTCTTAACACTGTGTGGTATATTGCAGGGTGTGTCTTATCTGTGAGTAGGAACTCTTACCTCCACATGTGCACACTATTGCAGTGGCACGGACGACACAGCAGACATTTAGGTTGTGGATGGTGGGAGGTGTTACTATGGTTGTTGGACATCTGTCATGGGTATGACCTCCATATGTAAATCTGGGAGTGGTAACCTCTATGTGGGTAGCATATGTGTACTCTGTGGTGTTGTCAGTCACTGTGCATTGGTAATGTGTTTGAGTGCGTTGTCACAGTGTTGTACATGTCACTGTGTCCTTCTCCATATCTGTTGCTGTCATGTGAGGTCCATACCATGGCATCCATTATGTGGTGTGGAGGGTACACCGACCTACATGTCCATACCTGACTCACCATGTCTGCGGACACATACCATGTGCAGGTATTCCAGGGATAGTGTGCCACTGTGACTATCATTGGGGCCACTATTCTACACATTTCTGACCCTGCTCACCCCTGACACATGCAGTGGTGGGCGGCCAATCACATATCTGGTGGTTACTGGTGTGGGTGATCTGGAATGTGGTATGATACTCCGGATTTGACACTGGTGTTCACTCCATGCCTTTGTCACCAGGCACCTGTTGCAATACATCTGTACACATGTGCCTCACTCAGACTTTATATACATCTCTCTCTCTCTCTATATATATATATATATGTATATAGATATATCTATATGTATATAGATATATATATATATATATATATATATATATATATATATATATGTCCGTATACATATACACATATATATTGATGTACATATATTGCCATAGATGTGGAGGGGGGTGCACAGAGGGGGTGTGAGTGACAGAGGGGGTGGGACAGGCTGTGTTGCAGGTCATCATATACAATCATACCTGTAGGTAGTCGGATCAGTCTGTCTATGTATATGTATCTACATATATCTATATCTGCATGTGTGCATTACATAGATATGTTGGTACAATATTCTATCGACATCTGTCTATGTATTCCTACATCTCTCTCTATGTATGTATACATATATGCATATCATATATATATATATATATATATATATATATATATATATATATATATATATATATATATATACACATACATATGTTGACATACATACATATCCATATGTTAGACAGGTATATCAACATATTTGTCTACCATACTGTATACACACACTAACATACTGCTAAACATACATAGCTGTGTAACCTAATTTGTACATGGCACTACAACCTACAATCAAACAACATTGATATGTGCACATACATGCTCTCACATACAAATGTATGTACAGCCTTCACTGATAGTTGCTGTATGTCTCCTGCCCTTTACACATCTTCATATACATATGGATACAGACCAATGACACATATGGAGGGTCCACAGTATGTACACCTTTATAGTATTACTTTACATTACCTGTGTTTGTCACAGCTGCTTCTGCTGTTGTCTGGTTCTCTGTCCTGCTGCTCCACTTCCCAGTTGTCAGCTTTCAGGTAGCTGTTGCTGAACAATTCGTTTCTGTCTGCTTAATTGCAGTTTTCTCTGTCTCTCTCTCTCTCTCTCTCTGTCTGTCTCTCACGTCCTTCTCAGGGTGCAATGAAAGTATTGCATGCGTGGACATGGAGTACAGCATACTTTTGTAGGTATCTGCATATGCCCATGTGATGGCCTCTGCACCAATTGTTAGCCAGCATTTGCTAATTGCATGCAGCCAGTTGTGTACTGATTGCAGTTCTCACTGTGATTTCAGAACAGTGCTATAACAGGCTGTGTGAGATAGGCGTAGCCCTTTCAGATGTTAAGGGCAGGGACCATGCTGTTATGCTGTGGACAATGTTCTGTGAGTGTAAAGGTTGGTATCTCTCATATTTCCAGGTGTGTTGTAGATTAACATTCCTCCATTCATTTCTCCAGTTTCCTGTACTAACTGTGTATGTACACTGACAACTACAACTACTACTATTGTTAATGTGTGTGTGTGTGCTTTCCTTTCACTTTTGCTTGCACTCTGTTGCTAAGGCTTCAATAGTTGCCCTTTACAGTCACTACTTGTATGCCTGCTAGGTGTCTTGACTGTAGTGTGCTGCTGTAGCTTTCCTAATTTCCATGTACATTCACACCTTGGAATGCTTGCTATATCTGCTAGGGTGTTACAGCATGCAGTGTGGTCTGGCCATGGTGTGGGCCTTGACATCTATTAGGGTATTTGAGTATGCTGCTGAGCAGGCCCCAGAGACTTTCAGGTTCATCAGTTATGTGCCTCATGGAATGGTGCATATCAGTGGGGTACACCCATTAAAATGTCTGGTATGCTGCAGTTGTGACTGTGGGTTAGCATGAGCATATGTATTACTACACTTTTTCTGCCATGCGAGTGGTGAATACTTTCCGGACTCCATAGTTACCATTGCATGTGTTACACCTTTCTGCCTACTGTTTGTACATTTCACATGGGGTCTGTGGGGCATCCCTGTAAGGCATTCACTGTTGCTATGTCTAGGTTCTTAACTATTCAAATATGGTGGTGTTGGACCCGTCATGTGTACAGATATTTGCAGGCTGTCCACAAGTCTGCCTCATAATTTGGTCAATATCTCATGCACACCTTTATCTGGCAAGTCAGTCTGGGCTCAAGTCAGAATATGGTGACAAACATTCAAGTTCCAGACTGCATACCCTTCCAAACATCCCACAAGGTGTAGACCCTGTTACTTTCTGAACTGTCTGCGTTTGTTGTAACTTTATTTGTAATGTGTCCCTGGTTTTGGGCCTTTGCTCCACATATTTTATTACTTGGTCCGGATGTGTTCCTGTCAGAGGTTGTGGGGTATGGGCAGTGCTTATCCTGCTGTGAGTATGTGTGTGTCTTGCAAGGTGCTATGGTGACATTATTACCTACTAGCTTCCAACTAGCATGGCTGTTTCTGTTCACACACTACTATTATGGAATTCCACCAGTTTTGTTTGTGATTCTAAATGTCATGCTTTGTGTACTACACATCTATATTCCCTTTACATTCATTCCTACTGTTACATGATATATTTACTTTAGCACAATGTTTCTATATAAGAGTCATGGCTTAGTGGTAAGTCATGCAGACTATAGTTGCCAAGGTCCTGGGTTCGGGACTCACAGTGGGATTTTATTTTTCATTTGAACTGAGTACAGGACCTGTCAATCAAAGTGCCTAAGGCACTTTTAAGCAGTTGTAACCGGGTTAGCGCTGGTTTGCGCGGAGCTCACGCATGCGCACTGGCGGTTAGCTCCGCGCACACCCGCTTACAACCGCTTAAACGTGCTTACTCTTGCGCACACCCGCGCTATTTTCCTTGAAAGAAAAGAAAATGGGGAGACAGGAAAGTGGTGAAAAAGGGGTCACAAAGAGGGTAATACAGTAGGGAAACAAGCTTGGGATGTGCAGGGGGGATGTAGGTAAGGCCCATAGCTGCCCATTCCTTCAGTAGCAACAGCTGTGCATATGTATCTAATTTGGTGTGACATTTGAAACCTTCCACCCCTGAGAGAGGTGTCAGGACAACAATAATACTTGTTGTACAGCCAATTGGAATTGATAGGTTCCATGTCCAGTAGACATGTGTGCGGAATGGGCAGCTATGTATGGGGCGTAATTTTTTTGTGGGTACAGAGTGCCCTTTTTTTTTTTTATTTTTTCAGGTGAGAGTGGTATGTCAGGTGAAGGTAGTCGGTACAGCTGGGGAGGTAGGTTGGGTAGGTTAACAGACAAGACAAACAAGACGCATACAGGGGCGGTGTATGACACGTGTGGGGGTTACACAATTGACGGGGACGGAGGTTTGGATATCCAGAGCCCATGAGCCCACAGATGGCAACAGTGGAACTGATATCCCCACCCATAGGCAGTTGCCACTGTTCCTTCACTGCCCAGGACGGGGCTGTGCTGGGGGCTGTGTAGGCGGGGCAACGGGCATGCCCGTTAGTTGCGCCACCCATGCCTCAAGCTGGCGTAGGGGCTCGAGGACAGAGTCCCGAATCTCCCTACGCACCACAGTCCGGACGCTACGGAGGGTGAGTGGTGGATCTCCTCCGGCCACACTTGCAGAGGGGGGGGCGAGCCCCATCCCCTGCAGCGCTTCCACCCGCAGGTGGCACAGGGCCACCGGAGGAGGGTCCGGACTTGGCACTAGTGCCAGGTGCACTCGCCAGCTGAGGTGGGAGAGGTGGGTCCGCTGGAACCCGCCTTCCCTGTCGTTCTATGTTTTGCATTATGTCATGACAGTTTGGGTTAGTGACATTTAATACCATTCACAATTAGTTGTAACAGCATGCATTAGTATTCCCATTAACCAAACACCTAGATATTCACACCATTGAACAGCGTGCATAACACATGCATAATTTGAACAGTAATACACAGTCCAACAACATGCAGGGTTGATTGATGGCAACAGGCCATCAGGTGTGGATGTATGAACAGGGCGGATGCATCAACAGACATGCAAATATATATGACCCAACAGGACAGACGTCCAGGGGTGGTAATTGTGATTGCACATACCATTTTCACGTGGAATGGGTTATAGGTGGTTAGAGGGTGGGGTAAATAAAGTAATACTAACACCTTCGAATACAAAGACATATGCTGTACATTTCTAATAGCTACAGTTATATACACACTACTGTTCTAACTACAGTGTCCTATATGTTAACTACTTAACCTTGCAGATGGGACTGTTACTGCAACATCAATCTACATTTTATTGCTGTTCATACGCATTCATATCGAGCTTTGTTCAGATACATCATCCTGTTACCTTTGCTTTATATACTTGTAGATAAGTGTGGATGTTTGGTATATCAGACAATCATGCTATCTGTGTATTTCAGACTGGGAGCAACATATCCAGATTTTGGTGTACACATTCCACATGCTGCAACACTTTGAACAGATTTTGCTGTTTGGTTCTGAGTCTCACATGCATTTAATACTGTCCTAACTGCAGTATGGTTTATTCAGGGGTTATAACTACTGTATTGCTGTATTCCTGACACTTTCTCACACTCTCTCACTTGCTTTCATGTTACTATTTAGACTGGTACTTCTAGGCTTTATTGACATGTTTTAACAACAGTTATTACAGTTCTTTCCAGCAGTCTCACTTCTGTCATGTTTCAGTATTTCCACAGGGATATATTTCACACATGTGATTTCATCCTCTTCTGCAGCTATACTTTACATGCTGCTGCAGGTTGTGTACTATTTTCTTACAGGCAGGGCAGTTTTACTTAAAAATATATGTTGGACAGTGTCATGTTTACTTTACACTTACAGGCTGGGAACTGTTGTATTCAGGCAATACTTGCATACACTTTCACACTGTTACTTGCAGATTTAATTCCTTCCTGGCTACACTGCACTCTTTTGCTGACTGTCATACATTTATATATCTTTACAGTTACTAGTAGTGGATTACTGACCTGCCTGGTGGCGCGACCGCACCAGCCTATCGGCATAGGCTCTGCGGTTCACAGAACAGACACCTGCAGCTGTAATATAAATGAAGTAATACTGGAATACACATCTCCATAATTTCAGGTAGTTTAACTTTCTACATACATAATTAATTGTTACTTACTCAGTGGTGGGGCGTTGGGTGATTGCCGGGCCTCCTGGATCCAAAGGTTCAGTTGGTCCTGCTTGCGTCTCTTCAGGTCCGCATGGTGGTGACGGACCTGCTCACCTGTCCTTGGAATTCCTGTGGCACTGGTGAGTTCATGAGCCAACTGGTCCCACGCCTCAGCCCTGTACGCCCCCCAGAGGACCTGGCCCTGCATGAGTTGGGCCTCATGGTTGTGGACTAGGAGCCAGGCCATGTACCTGGACTCCTCAACACCCCACCTCTGCGCTCGAAAGCGACTACCCTCACCTACACCTGACATTCTGCCTGCAGGTCTGTTCTACAATCGTTTATGCTGTGTATTCCTGCCTATGGGGCTTATATAGTCCGTTTTTCCCACACATATCTGTGATTGGCCAATTTGGAATTGTATCAACTTCAGTAAACCTGCATTGTCATGCTGTAGTTTGTATTCATTCCTATATATGAGCTATTATTGCATTTCTAGGTACTGCTGTCATGGCTTAGTGGTTCTGTACCTTGACTATGGTGTATAGTATCCTGGGTTCGAACCTGGCCACTACTTTTTATTTTTCATGACTGTCTAGACATGTTGAGGGGTGTGTCTGTGTAAAGGCAGTTTGGATACGGCTTGCTCACCGTTGCCCGTCGGTTAGCTTGTTTGCGCGGTGCGCAGCTCCGCGCAAACAGGGTATGCTGGTTTAAGCCTCATTTGGCTATCGGCACACATATTCCGCTCAGCTCAGTTAGGAGCACATATATTTAGCATGGTAAACCACTGCTCAGCTACGGGCACTCAATTTGCACCAGTTAGACCAATGCTTATCTACGGGCACATACACTCCCTCTGTTGTACTGTAGCTCAGCTATGGGCATATCTGGCAGTTTATATTCATTTCTTAGCTCACATTTATTCAATAAAAATGGGATATTTCATTGCATTTTACATATATTCTGGTTTTATGTGTACATATGTGTCAGGGACTTGTTTCCTGCTTATTTTGCAAAAAAAAAAAAATTTGTGTTGTGGGGGCTCGAACCATGAATGCCTGCTCTGCAGCCAGCATCTCTACCGCTACGCTATTGCTTCCTGGCTTATTTTGCATATTTAGTTCTTATATGCTTTCCCATTGACTGCTAACTGTAGCTGCGCTACGGGCACGCCCGCGCAAACGAGCGCACTCACGGTTAAACATCTTTACAATTTAAAAAAAATATGACATGTTCATTTAGATTGTTTTATGTTTAATAGTCTGTAGGGGCATGTGTTGTGTTGTGTTTATTCACATTTCCGTGGTCTCTGTTGTGGGTGTCTACTTTGGGCACTTTTACACTTCTGGGGGCGTGTCCGCTTACAGGGCTCAGCCTACGGACACGCCCCCTACTGTCTTACACGGACCGTGTTCGACTTAGGTGTGATTCAGCATGCTCTCATGAATATGCAGAGCATGCTGACATCACTCAGTTTAACTGCAGCCTCCGTGTAAGAGTTATAACTCTTACACGGAGGCTTCGTGAATCCTGGGGAACGTGTTTTCAGGCTACATCACAGAATTCTGTGAGAAAGGACTAGGGTCTATTCTGTGCCCAAAGAGACATCAAATATGGCTTTACATTACATTCTCCAGCTACTTCACAATAACAGAATTCAACCAGTACCTGTAGCAGAGAAAGGAAAGCGTTTAATCAAGCTTCTTCATAGTGCCCAGGAAGGAAGACCATTGATCTGAATAAGTTCATCAAAGTAGTAAAGTCCACGATGTTGAAAGTAGAAGTTTTGCTACCTTTCTTGATGGAGACTACTTACATGGTTACTACAGACATGTATATTTACATGATTACTATGGCCATGCAGGGTGTCTGTCTACACATTCCCAT
Organism: Protopterus annectens; assembly: GCF_019279795.1. NCBI lineage: Eukaryota > Metazoa > Chordata > Ceratodontiformes > Protopteridae > Protopterus > Protopterus annectens. Next base: position 442,342,757 of record NC_056738.1, read on the forward strand.
CTGCAAGGCTGACAGACAGTTTTCTAGGTTCCTGGGAAGAAACTTCTTTAATTAGTTTTCTTCCTTGTCATTTGCACTTCCTGCTTGCCTCAAAGCATTCACCAAATGTGTGGCTCCAGTACTCATTCATTTGCAGATTACTTGGATTCACATCAACCCTTTCATGGATAACTGCTTGATGCAAGCTGTTTTTTTCCCTTTCATGGATAACTGCTTGATGCAAGCTGTTTTTTTCCCCCGAGCTTATATATTGCAGTTCATCAAACCCTACAGTGCTTTAAACTCGGGTATCTCTTCATTTATCTGAAGTCAGAACTACTCTAGTCTCAGCCACAGAGGTTAGGCTTCAGAGAGCTTCTCTCCATGCACACCAATTTGGTTAAATAACATGATTGGCAGAATTTCTGATTCAGAAACATGGAAAGTTGCACAGTGAAACAGCTCATTAGCATCTCATTATCGTGTCTCTGAACTGAACACTGCCCTGTCAGAACTGACCTCTCTAATACTCTCTCTACCAGCCCACACATCACGGTAACACAGGCACCTTCCTACACACACACACACACATCCCCAAGCATCTAACACACACATATCCAAACACATTCATGGAAGCACTCATTCACATATCCACATGATGCATGATCCAACACACACACACACACACACACACACACACCTCACACACACATATCCAAACACATTCATGGAAGCACTCATTCACATATCCACATGATGCATGATCCAACACACACACACACACACACACACAGTCGGCATCCCCTACCTTTTGTAATGCAACTGCCCAGATAGACAGACTGACAGGCAGAGACAAACACACACATATAAACACACACACACACACAGAGACAAAAACACACACACACACACACACACACACACACTGAGACAAAAACACACATATAAACACACACACACACACACACACACACACACACACACATCCCCAAGCATCTAACACACACATATCCAAACACATTCATGGAAGCACTCATTCACATATCCACATGATGCATGATCCAACACACACACACACACACACACACACACACACACACACACACACACACACACACACACACACACACACACACACACAGTCGGCATCCCCTACCTTTTGTAATGCAACTGCCCAGATAGACAGATTGACAGGCAGAGACAAACACACACATATAAACACACACACACACACACACACACACACACACACACATGCCTGAAAGTTCATGGAGATCAGACAGAGGGAAAAGGATAACTTAAACTTCCATAGATAACGCATAGAAACAAAAAACAAACCTATTCCTTGACTATATTTTAATTATGTTTGTAATCCTAAAAGCACAATGAAGTAGTACACTGAACACATTATGAACAAGGTTACATACTAAAGATATAATTAACCTACTGGATGATAAATTTAGCTGGAACTTTACCTGTCTATTCTAACCATCTGTCCCACAAGATATACCTGAAACTGGGCTTGCTTCCAGCTATCACACAAGGCCAAGTCCTACAAGTGCTATCAAAAGCTAAAAATACTGCATCAGTGGGTCCTGACAATATCCCTGGATGCATTATTAATAATATGAAGTACAATTTAGCCAAAACCGTAACAACATTGTTCAATCTCAGCCTCCATACAGGTTTTGTACCAAGTGAATGGAAAACAGCTTCAGTCATTCCCCTGCATAAGGAAGGACTTTCCACAGACCCAGGCAATTATATACCCATAGGTCTGACCAGCTTCATATGCAAAGCCATGGAAAGACTTATCATGGAATTAATCAATAAGGACATAGGGAACCTGCAAACACTGGACCTGTCTCAGTATGGATTCATTAAAGGCAGGTCATGCTTACTCAGCCTGGTGGATTTTTTTGAAAAGGTCATCAAAGAAATGGATAAAGGTAAAATGATACACACCACTTACCTCAACCTGGCCAAAGCTTTTGACACATTTCCCCATTCAGGCATCCTAGAAAAGCTAATTAAACTGACTATAAACCCCTATGTCACCTTCTGGATTGCCCACTGATTCACAGATAGAATGCAGGAAATCAAAATAGGAGAGGTTATCTACATAAAGAGACGAGTCATCAGTGAAAACTCCCAGGGTTCTGTGCTGGGACCTGTCCTTTTTGGCATCTACTTTTTTTAAAAGTAAAAGCAAATACCAAAGGAGTCTGGCTAGCTAAATGTGTAGATGACTGCAAGGTAGGAGCAGTCATTGAATCCTTAAATTACTTTGTCATCTTACAAGAAGGTTTGCCTCAAATAAATAACTGGTGCTAAAATCATAGAGTGAAACTCAATGCCAAAAAATGCAGTACTGTATCCATTGGGACATCATCTATCCCAGGGAACTACCACATTAACATTATGCTTCTGAGAGTTGACCCATTTGTTTGGGATTTGGGAACTTATGTGGAGAGTGACAAACTTTTCAGCAACATATGTCCATTATTGTAGGAAAGTCCTTCTATATTACACAGCCTATGAACAAAGGGATTGTGTCTAGATCTAAGGATGTCATTGTTCCCCTTCACTCAGCCTTCATTAGGCCATTCATTGACTATAATGCCCACTTTGGCATGTAGCTGTTCAGACATATGCAGCAACTGAAACACGCACAGAAATACTTTAGTAAAAGGATTCAGGACCTAAACAACATGTCTTACATGGACCAACTTAAAACCTTCTCACTATATTTGGTATCCAATAGACTACTACAAGGTGATATCTGACATACAAGTCATCCTTCGACCCAATGCTGATGGATTTACTGCACATCATCAAGTCTAATGGAATCAGAAATACACAATCTAGGAATATAAACCTCTTCTGCAACATCAACATAATGGTTTGGAGGGACAGGTATATCGGTCTCTACTATACAGTCAAACATAAAGTCAGAGAGGCATACAAGAGGTCCTTCTGTATAGTAATGTTTTCATCAGCTGCCTATAGATAGCATATACGACAGCATTATTACCAGATGTAAGACGTGGGACCAGCTTATAATATGAAAGCTTCCTTAAAGCTACTTCCACCATAAGGGGTCAGTCTTTGAACCTAACTATGAGTAACGCGATATGTCCAGTGATACATATAATCTGGGTTAGAGGGAGTCAGGTGAGGTTACAGAATCCATTCTAAATGTATAAATAAGATTCAAGAGTATGAAATATGTAAAGTAGCATCCTTATTATGCCATATAACAAAGACAAGTGAGAGAAGGCAAAATGCTCATGTTCTTCTTTTAAAGCATGGTCAATACTGCAGTATCATGCTGTAGATTACAACAGTTTGTTTACATTCTCACATTAGAATATATATATATGATATAAGTAGAGCTCTGTAACTGTCACCTGGAAAGATTGCACCCTGAGACAGATTCTCATCATTAAATATACCTTATATCAGTGAAATGACATGATTATCTCAGTCATTTATATTGTTTCTGATTAGATCACTTAGAATAAAAGTGCTTGATTATATTTCACAAATGGTATAAAATAAGTTTTGACATATGTTAGGATTTTCCTGTGGTAGTTCTACTGGCATATTAGTACTATGTAAAGGACATTTACATCGCTGTATATTTTGTGATAAATCCTGTTTTACCACATTGCTACTGCTTTACAATATCTGTAAATTATACTGCCTCGTTTCACCAAGAAACAGGATGAAGATACACTAAGAATCCTAAAGATTTCTTATATTCTTATTTTCCTTTCATCATATGGCGTTTTTATTTGGTTATACTTCTCTCATTGAAAATGGATACTTTCACTCAGTTATAACAAACATGCTGACAAAAAAGGTTATATAATACAAAAGCGTTGTCAGCCTCTGATTCCCTAATGTGAAAACAGCAAAAGTGACAGAGAGAATGAACGCTACAGTGTAATAAATTCAAGTGCTGTTAATTATTGCTGAGTAAGATGAGACTGTGTTACTGTTCCAGCCAACAGCAGTCAATATAAGTAATCTATAAGTACTTACACCGACTATATAAAAGCCTTAATTACCTTATCAAATTATAATTCCTAGAATCAGTTTCTCAGTCACAAAGAGCATCAGCTTACCAGGAGTAAAACCAGTAAAAGTGAACAAGGTTGTTATTTTACTACACCTTTTAAAAATTTTACTGTCTCATATAACCCAAAGTAATGGAAGCTCTACTTCTAAAACAGATTAGCTTACGGGGTGACCCATTAAACTTCATTTCAGGACTATGACAATACACTTCCTACACAAACACGCAATACTATCTGAGCAAGTCATTATCTGCTTTGGACTATATTCTGTGACAGCAGTTTAAATGTCATTCTGAGATACATGCAAGCAATCAGAACTGAGGGCCCATTTTCATAAAATTTATAGTTACATTAGAAGCTCCAGTTGCTGATGGTCATGAGAAGGATAAAGCCAGTATTATTTTATTTTATTTTTATTCATTTTATTTTATTTTTATTTTACATTTGTTTACTGGGAAGGTCCAACTAAGTCAATGGCCCATTTTCAGCGGAGGCCCAAAGAGAAAAGCTCCATTACAAAGAAAAATTACAAATGAAATTACAACTGAAATATTATAACAAAAGAAGTTTTTACAACCAAAATATTTTAACCAAGGAAAAGTTACACTATATTCAATGACAAGTATATATATATATATATATATATATATATATATATATATATATATGTATGTATATACAAAAAGTGAATAAGCAATGCATATACAAGACATAAATTCTTAAGTTGTAACAGTAGTAGGTAGGTTGCCAGTACAATAGAGGGACCACCACAGGAAAAGTATCAATAGAGTTATGAAATTAGGAATAGACAGCTATGCACCTGATTACTACACCTATAAAGTGTGATTAGAAAATGAATGAAAGAATGAATGAATAAATGAATATTCAAGGGTGTTTTGGGATGGATCATCATGGATAAGCCTTCACTGAAAAACTGCACTTGCTGAATTCAAGTCATGTTTTTACTTTATATGAAGAAAAATAAGCTTGTGAGACAATACATCTCTAGAGGGAAGGTATGACAGGAACCAATAAAATGTAGATCTGCAGCGGGCTCCAAGGTCAGCAGTTTCTAACTATAAACTGCTGCTTTGTGCCAATATTATAGGCGAAGGAGCATGTTAACCACCATATCAAGAAATTCTGTGATAAGAGTCTAACATTTTAACATACCCATGGAAGTCAATGCTGAATGAAGCATATATTTTCAAAGATTATCAAAATGGCAAAAAAAAAAAAAAAAAAAAAAAAAAAAGAGATGTATAGAGATGCCCACATCACCAAAGTGTTTAAAGAAGCTCAAACTCAGATATTATAACATCTGTAAAAAAATCAAATGTTTTTAAGTGACTGTGACTAGAAAAAAGATTAATTTACAAAGGATCTGGAGATGTCTCTGTCTCATGCCAAGCATAACAATAAAAAGTACACTACAACCAGCTAGTAATGTGTTTTTTTACTATGTTTTCATCAGTTCTAACAATGTGTCTGAGCTACATGGCATATTTTTTTCATTATTCATGAGTCTGGAGGGAATTGATGCCTGAGCTTTTTGCCACCTGATGGATTTCAACTTAAAATGCCTGAACTTTATGCCATTTTTGGAGGAAACAGACTTTAGATATGAATTGCATATTTCATTCTGAGTTTTTTTAAATAATTAAATTTATACCCAGGCATAGCAAAGACTTGAATGTATACCCAAGCATCATAGTCAATGACTTCTCTATTTTCTGCCGCATAGTTTAGTGGTGGTGCTGCGGTAGCGTTGTCGCCTCACAGTAAGACGTTGATCCGTTCGATTCTCAGTTAGAGCGTCTTCTGTGTGGTGACATGCATGAATGGGTGTTCCTTCATTGAAGGTTGTGCATCAGGCCCGGCAAGTCGGAATGTAAAAATCTACTGCCAATCATTAGCGGACCGGAGTTCCGGTGTGGCGACCCCTAACTGGGAAAAGCCAAAACACTCAAAGTTTATTTATAATCATCCAGAAAGAATTTGCTATGTTTTTTTAATATCCAGCTACTGCACCAAGTTTTCCATTTTCTGTTAATGTTACAGGTAATTTCTTAATTTTTACTGCAGAGCAGACGTGTCAGCTGTCCCTGTTTTGGAGAAACATTCCTATGTCCAAGCCTTATTTACACCTGCACATGATGTACCTAGTTTTGGAGGCATGTCCCTATTTTCAGGCTTGATTTATGCTTTCATATAATATTCTCAATCAATCTCATTATACATTATATTTGAATCTGTCTAGTACACAGTATGTATCCCTCTACATTCTTTCCCCAGTTCCATTCTGAGACTTCTGCCCCTTCCTGCTGTTTGTAATTCTTCTGTTGTATTCCTTGAATCTTTTCCTGACGTGTTTATCCTCTTTTAAATATTCACCATCTCCTCCCCTTATCCTCCATACAGTTCTCTCTACATGCTTCTTGTATTTATTGGTTAGCCAGTTCCCTTGTGCCTCCCTACTATCCACTAATACTCTTTTGAGAACCATTGCTGAATTTCTTGCTCTTTAATAATTTTAACCTCTAACTCCATTCTTAATAAAATATGTAGGTTTATCACACACTCAACAAAGGAATACCACTGCATAGCACTACAAAAAGCAAAATAACTTTCCATTAAATAAAGGGCAGACCTCCTTCTCAGATCAGAATCTTTCTGAATACTACAAAACCAAACTTTTTCTCCCCTAGCTTCCAAACTAGTATGATATTCCCCACCTTTGATCCTTAGTAACGTTGACCTTAGATCCTTAGAAACATTGCACCTTCATTACAGGCCCCTCAAACTAAACTTAAATGCACTGATCACTGCTTCTCTGTACTAGGTCCCAATATATGGGAGCCCACATCAACCTCACTTACAGAAATATACTTTTACCCAAAATTCCATTCTTAGACGAAAATGTACCTTCTGAAAATGGTCAAATGCCAGTGTAATATCTCAAATCACATAACCTAATCAAGTTATAAGCTCCTACTTACTAATACCTTTCCTGTTTCCTCTGCTTTAACCCCTCTGTACTTAAAATCTCTTGTCATACTAATGCACCGCTAAAATATCTCAGACTCTAGGTGTGCATTGTAAGCAATCTCCACCTTCTATATAACCCTCTATTAAAATATATATTAATGTGTTTATAACTTTATATGACAGTGCAATGCATGTTTTATAAACCTACTCACCTGTCTCTGTGACACTACATAAATTGCATATATGTATGCTTAATCTCGATTACTGCATATAATCCCAGTGTATTCTCAACAACTGTATATTTCTTATAATTTAACTGTTGCAATATATCTCTGTAATTGGCAGTGATTAATGTTCTTCTGGGTTGACACCTAAATTGGTCATTTGTAATCAGTGCTCTGCCATGGTTAACAAATTAAAACAATCAAATAAATACATAAATATTTTTTCTCTGATCTGTAGCACTGCTCTTCTACTTTCATTTCTTCTTGCTTTCTTCTTCATCATCTCTAGCTCTTTCTCTAGCTCCTCAATCACTCTTCCATTTAACCTTCTTTCCTTTCCTTATGTCCTCACCAGTTTCCACCTGACGGTGACCTTGAGCCCATCTTACTAACACTCTTCCAGTTTGATTCCATCCTTCATATTGCCCTGTATTGACTGTGGTACTAGTCCTTGTGGTGTTTTCCTGTCCTCGGGTTCCTTTCATTTATAGCTAGCCCCTTCTCCTCGTTTTCTCTTCTTGCACATTTGCATCAAGTCTCATTGATTGCATGAACTGATATGCATCTCTCCTGTGTCTGGATATCTTCCATTGTTTCCACTAGGCTTTCCTTCCCTAAGAATCTGTCTAACTGACTTGCCTGTACCACAATGTTTCTTGAGAAAGTGCATGCCATCCTAGTTGGATATCTTTCCTTCCATATGTTCAGCCACTCACTCTCTCTCTCTTTCATTCCTTGGTCTAGTTACTTTCTCATCTTTTTGTTATATTCAGTCTTTCCTTATAACCTGTATTTTTTCCAGTTCTGTGGTGACATTGCATCACACCTCATACCTCTGTTCTAACTCTTCTTGCTTGTGCCCAGTTAGCAAACACGTTCTTCTTCATTCTTGCTTGGTGAGTATATGTTTCCTGTTGTCCAGCATGTACCTTTCATTCTTCCATTTTTCATCACTTTTTTGTTGTTGTCTGAAGCTCAGTATGGCTAGGTGGTGATTACAATATCATACATTTCTTGTGCAGTTTTGTGCCATTTGGTCTCATTTTTGTATGTGTGTGTGTGTGTGTGTGTGTGTGTGTGTGTGAGCTCATGCTTGCACATGTGCACATCAGGGGAACACTTCACATAATCGAATTATTAAAATCTCGATTTACATATGGTCGAGACCATATGATCGAGATTTTAATAAATCGAATGTGTGTAGTGTTCCGAAATAACACTTTACTTACCTGAATACATTACGTGCACACAGAGGCAAGTATTGTTGCATGCCTTGTGTGTACGTAATGTATTTTTTGTTTCGTGGTGTTGGCAGGAAGTAAAGAAATCTCCCGTTTGCGCTTCATACAGCGCAAGACGGGAGATTTCCCATCTCCCACTGTAGCGATCTTGGAGTTGGTATATTTAAGTAGGGGGGGTGTGGGGGGCACAGGCCCCACATGGGGGGGTGCAGGGGGGCGAAGCCCCCCTGCAAAAGCGAAGCTTGTGTTTTTTTTTTTTGTTTTAATGGTTTCCCTTCAGAAGTTCGAGTTTCCGAAACTCGAGCTTTTGGTTTCGGTTATTTGTAGTTCGAGATTTCGGAAATTCGATCTTCTGAAGTGAATCCGCACATCAGTTAGGAAGATTTCAGAATTATGAGGTCAGTTCCTGTCAAGTATCATAAGCCTGTGCTGAAAATGCTTTAAGTCATGGGGTCCATCTTAGGAAATGCAGATTTAATGAGAGAGAAATATTCTGCTATGCTCCCCTGTCATATAACCCTTTGTCAAGGAATGAATATAAAAAAGGATACAATGTACAGAAAAGAACAGGCCTGATAGTAATAGAATGATGGCTGAATATTACATGGACTAAAATAGAATGCCTCCTACAGTTCTGTCACAAGTTCCAACTGAAATATAAAATATGTAATTCAAAATATGGAAGCTTTTAAATGTTTTATAAAATAATTATTAAAACTGCATTGTTAGGAACAGCATTTTATTGAACAGTGCCTGGACACTAAACTGCATCAGAATGAATTTCATGGCTCATTTTAAAGTGCATTAGTAAAAAGAAATAATGAAGAAATCCAGTAATATTTTCAGAGCCTGCAAGATAATTTCTGAGATCACTTATGGACTAAAATTTAGATAAATTCCTTTCTTATGCATAACTGGTAACTTGTAAAACTGTACCTAAATGACATAGGTCAGAATGAAAGAAAATAATTTGTAACACAGAAATTTCTGCTGAAAATGTGACAACTGAGTTTGTTTGTAATAATGATCCAATGAATAAATTATTTAAGTAAATTAACTCTTCTGTAGGTGTAGTCACCTCATGATAAAAAAGAGTGATGTTATAATAAAAGGTGAGTATTTAATATATTTTCCTGAATTTCTACAAGTCACTGTGCATGACTGTTTTGTATTAAAGGCCTTTGTGAATTTCTTCAACTTCTTATGGGGCTACAATATTTTATTTCTTTACCAGTGTGCTGATTCTAGATCACCATGATGGTGTTCACAGTCATCGGGAGACTGATCTTATCTATCTGGCTTTAAAATGGGACTTCTTAACCAGAATGCACTGTTCTGATGAAGTATTGTTCAATACAAAGAACAGAAGTTCTGAAACAATTTAATACAGTCTGCTAAACTGTTCTTCCATATTGGTGTTTTGGTATCTTTCAGAATGCATCGGGGCTTGAGTAGGTTGCATATAAAGAAGCTATACAAGCATGCATTGCACTGCCATACATATGTTAAAACTGAAAAATCAACACAAAGAGCTTTAATTTGCATCAAATGATGGTATACTCATATTAATACTTGCAGAAGACATTTCATCATGACACAATGTCAGAAGCTAGATGCTGCATTGAAATGGATGAAATGAATTTTGAGTCTTATGTACATATAGATCCATATGTATATAATCTGCTAAGTAGAACTATGGACTGTGAACTGGGTTTGATTGCCACAATTAATGAAGATGTTGGATTATATGATTGCAGGACAATTAAAATAAGGCTAAAGCTAGCATTTATTCTATTACTTACGTCACAAAACAGCATTTCCTATTCTCTTGGAAGCAGAAGCTGAGCTGAAAAGAATACAGGTTTTTGGTATAACAGAAGATTGAGGTACACCACTGGTGCTTTTAATTAAAAAAAATGGCAAAGTCAGAATATGTGTTGACTGAAAAAGACTGAATGATGTGATAAAAAGGGAGAGGTTTATCATGCCTACTTTAAAAAAACATATCCAAAATTAGTAGGGGAAAATATGTTCCAGTGGATTGGATTTTTGGAAAATACCTCTATATCCAAGCATCCGGAAGGTGGTAGCATTTACCATAAATTCATAGATATTCCAAGACAACTATGTTTTATAATAATTTTGTCCTTGACAGTAACCTCTCTCTCTTGGGCAGAACCTCCTTTCTGCAAGGGTGCCATACTGGCCAATCCTGGAATAAATTTGTGGATATCCACCTAGTCATCTACTTTATGTTTAAGGAAGATAGTGAGTCATGGTGCTTAACATGTTGCTTAACATGCTGGGGAAGTTTATTTCAGAGGTTTATAAACCTGTCACTCCATATTTTTTATTTATCTGTTGATGAAGATTTAGGACCCATGTCCCAAAATTGGTGAAGATATTGGACTTGCAGAGAAACAGGAGGTCTTGGACAATCAGGTCACTAAAAGTGTGGTAAATGAGATAGAGATCTCCTCTCAAAAGAAATAGAGCTGCCAGCCTCTCTTGGTAGCTCGAGGACTTTAGACCTGTGTTTTTTTTTGGTTAGGTACCTTTGGGGTCTTACTAATTGTTTGATATGCTTAGTGAGATACATTCCAAAGGGGGCATTGCACTTGATAACGGACCTGATTACCACTGAGTGTAAGGGAGTGATTACCCCTTCAGACCTTGCTGATATTCCTTTGTCTATTACCTGAGCTAAATAAAAGGATTTCCTGACAACCATTGCTATACAATAGTCAAAAAAAGAGGGAGCTAGCAACCCAAGTACCTGGTTCATAACTACATTTTTGTTTTGTAGAGGTGTATTCCCTGAACATTATAATGACAGGAGAGGTTCTGTAAAAAAAGGTGATGATATTAGACCTTTTAGTATTTAGTTTGATCTAATTTTTATTTCACCAAGGGTTTTTTAGGGCAAGTTCATTCTTAAGGTTGAGTGTCACAGGTTAACTTACTGACTTAACAACAACCTCCAGTTTGCAGTCGTTTGCAAATTTTTACCCAGACATCTTGGGGCTCTGTTTGGAGATCTGAGAGGTAAATACCAATAAGGAAATGTCCCACTGAGCCCTGAGGGACATGACTGATCATGTCTTCCACAGTTTCTGACAAGGTGGCTGCAACTTGCACCATGTTGTTTCTGTCTCTCAAGTAGTCTGATATCCATCTTATCACACACAGGTGGATTTTTAAAGCATTTAGCTTTTGCATGATGCCAGCATGGGGAATGATATCAAAGGCCTTACCCAGGTCAAGATATTCTGCATGTGCTGCATGGTCACCATCCACACCCTCCATAACACTTTCTAAGACGTTTATCAGATTAAATAGACAGAATCTGCCATTCACAAAATGAGACTGCTGGGAATCAAGTCTTACAAGGTTCCTGATGTCATAGTTCATGAAGTCAGTTATAATACATTCCATGGCTTTGCAAATGAGGTATGGGAGGCAGATAGGTAATAATAATTCCATAGACTGAACATAAGTCACTAGACAGAGACATGTCAAACATGGCAGACCTGTCTAGAGAGGCCAAATTCTTGTGTTCATAATCTAACCAGTTTCCTTTTTCAGGTTGACAGCTTGTCAGAACTGTCTTGAGCAGATATGAGATAAGAATTACAATGAGCTACTAAGATAAGTGACCAATCTAGAGACAGATATGTAACCAGACGACAGTCAAAAGCATATGTTAATGAGTGGCTATTTGTTGCTTTCATGTAAATCAGCAAAAGTACAGTAACAATGGCAAATGTTTAAAGGAAACTATCTGAAATGCTTTAAAAACTGTTTGCTATGCTTAACATCCCATAACAAATATATGTATTGACCAAAAGTACCATATATCCCTTTTTGAATGTGCATATATGCTAAAGCCAAATGATACATATGCATAAAAGAAAAGCGTATGATGATAATTTCCAGTGCTGTGCAATGCAAAATATATAATGTTGCTACTTTTAAGAGCAGGTAATTCTCTCTCTCAAAGAAGGGGAAAGGCAGTGATGTCAGACCACTGTGAAGATTGGTGCAATTAGCAGTAGCAGACTGATCTCATCGATCTAATCTGAAAAGGGACCTTCTTATCCAGAATGCTTTGGGGCTTGAACAGGCTATACATGAAGAAGCTATGGAGTGTTTATTGAACACTGAGCTACTATACTTATAAAAATAAAACTAAAGAGCTTTCACCCACATTTACTGGTTTGTGTACCAGTTTTAACGCCTGTATAAGGCATTCACTCAGCCCTCCATAAAGATGAGCATATGATACATTTACTAATTCACAAATTTACAGAAGGCAATGCTCTCTGGGATACATTACTACAGAAGACCCACTCACAAGTTTAGGTAACCAGTTGCTTGATAGCAAGCAAATAGATACATTTTTTTTTCAAATTCTCTTGCAATGAATGATCACATCCTGTGTATATGCGTCCACAGAGCCATCCTCATACAGAAAAGCTATCAATTAGCTGTGTTGAAAATTAGTCTGTCTTGATGCCCACTAATACTGCTTCAACTGTTTGCCTCTTTTGTGAAATGGGAGATAATGGCTAGAAATAAAGTGCTTGATTTTTTATTATGACTTTATATATGCCAATGATGGTTATATATTTGAATTCAAAATTTGAACATTCAAATGTAGTTACAAATGAAAAGGTATATGACCTCTCTCTAGAGTATTAACTATCTTAACAAATCCTCCCTGTCAATCTAAGACACCTCCATTTTTGTTTGTACTTGTTAGTTTATCATATCCCTATAAAGTAATCAGTGAGTTTTGTGAATGAATTTGAGACAATACCAGATAACAGGTCAATACAAAATATGAAAGCTATCAAGTAGCAATGTCAGTAAAAGAAAAGCTTCAGTGAGAGTTTAGGTGCCATTCAAAGGGGATCCAGTATCTGTCTGCCTGGGACGACATGATCGACAAACCACGATGCGTTGCCAGAGATGGTCTGCACCTGTCACCCCTGGGATTCAGGTTACTGACTAAAGCTCTTGCCACCCCTATAGTGCCTTTTTTAGGCAAGGTTCAAAGGACAAAATCACTACTGTAACAGATACAAGCATGCAAAATCTGAAGGTAATGCTACTCAATGCTAAAAGTCTAAACCTCAAAATGCACTCTCTTGAAGCACTCCTAAAAATGGAGAACATCGATATCTGTGCAGTAACTGAGACCTGGTTCAAGGCTCCAGAGAGCACCCCTGCAATACCAGACTACAACTCTTACCACAATTTTCGGCCACCAAACCAAGACTGAAACACTAAAGGTAGAGGAGTGTCCATATTCACTAAGGATATTCACTCCTCCAGGCTAGTTGCCCAACACAATGCATCTGAAATTCTCCAGGTGCAACTAACACTAGGTAAGACTGCAATCCAAATTGTAGCTTGTTACAGATCCCTCTCCATGCCCCAAGATTCTTACTACACCTTTCTAAACATACTGGAAAATATTAAGATACAACCAAACACCCTAATACTGGGTGATTTCAACTACCCTGCCCTTAACTGGGAAAACTACTCAGGTACCAAAATCTTTTACCAACGATTCTTGGAATTCATAAATTCCAATGCCCTGGATCAACTAATTCATTGTCCCACCAGGAGCTTCAATATCCTAGACCTGGTCATTACCAACATGGGAGATAGATGCTCCACACCAGTGGTCACCCCCTCATTGGTCAGGTCTGACCATAAGCAAACATACCTTGACATCCACATCTCACTCCCACCCCCCAGTAATGAAACCTCCGTAAAAAACTTCTCCAAAGCCAACTTCATGCTACTCAAGTCAGAAGTGACAAACTTCATGACACCCATGCAAACGGGAGCTGAAAGTTCAACAGTTGAATCCTACACTAAGGCACTGTATGAGCACATCCACTTGTGCATGAATCGTGCCATCCCAAATAGAACCAAGATGTGCTCCTCCAAAAAAAGGAAGCCAATCTGGTGGTCCCCTGTCATAAACAAACTATACAGCAGAAGGAAGAAACTGTTGCACAAAAGAGGAAAATCCCAGGATGCAAAAAACTCCCTCATCAGCCACAGTAAAAAGCTGAGATCCCCCATAAAATCCTCCAAAGCTAGTTACGAAAATAAAATTGCCAAAGATTCCAAAAACAACCATAAGGCATTCTATAGTTATGTCAAGAATCTAAATGGCAATGCTCAGATCTGCTGTGAGCTACAACAGAATGGCATTAAATATACTGATCCCAAGGATATTGCCAATAACCTGGCAGATCGATTTAGTGCCAACTTCACCCCCCTCACCCCCTAAAGGGCCCATCTCAATACCAAAAGATTGCCAAACTCTGGTAATCATGGCCACTCAGGTAGAAACTGCACTCTCCAAAGCTAAGAATACAGCATGCATGGGACCAGATGACATCCTGGGCTGTGTACTACATGAACTACAAAATGAACTGGCACCTCACCTAAGTGTCATGTTTAATCATAGCCCACTGAGTGGCACACAGCTACAGTTATCCCACTCCACAAGGGGGATCCACCTTGGATCCCGGGAACTACTGTCCCATCAGTCTGACAAGTTTGATCTGCAAGGGCATGGAATGCATTATCATGGAACTTATAAACAAAGACATTGGCAACCTTCAAACACTGGACCCCACCCAGTTTGGGTTCGTAAAGGGCCAATCTTGTCTCCTGAACCTGATTGACTTCTTCAAATCAGTCTCCAGAGCTGTGGACGAGGGTAAAGTGGTCCACATAGCCTATCTGGACCTTGCCAAGGCCTTCGACACCATTCCCCACTCTGGAATCATAGATAAACTTACTAAACTGGGCATAAATCCCTATGTCACTCGATGGGTTGCCAACTGGCTTACTGACAGAAGAGAACCCAGACTATAAAAGTAGCCGACTCCAAATCCAGCTTCAGGCAAGTGACAAGTGGAGTACCTCTTGTTTGGCATCTTCTTCTCTGAAGTACAAGCCAACACTAAGGGACTCTGGCTAAGAAAGTTCGCAGATGACTGCAAACTGGGAGCCATTATTGAATCCCCAAATGATGTGGATATTCTACAAAAGGGTCTTACAGAAACAGATGCTTGGTGCCAGAGCCATGGGCTCAAGCTTAATGTCAAGAAATGTATAGTTATCCCCCTTTGGGAAAAACCATGTACCCATGAATTACCACATAGGTGGCAGTACACTAAACACCGAAAGTGTGATGACAGACTTAGGGACACAGGTGGACAGTGGTCTCACCTTCGATAACCACATCGCCACAACAGTCAGGAAATCCTTCTATGTGACGCACCTCATCACTAAGGGCTTTTCATCCAGAAAAAAGGAGGTCATTGTCCCACTGTACTCATCCCTCATTAGAACCATTATAGAGTACAATGCCCCATTTTGGTATGTACCTCACAAGACATCTGCAACAGCTGGAAAAGCCGCAGAAATACCTCACTAAAAGAATCACAGGCCTAACGCAGATGCCCTATGCTGACCATCTAAAAAAACTCCAGCTATACTCTGTGGCATATCGTCTACTCAGAGGCAATCTCTGCTTAACATACAAAGCCATGTCAAACCCTGAGCTGTTGGACATGCTCCACCTAAAGAAGTCCCAATCCCTCAGAGCCACATGCTCCAGGGATCTAAACCTTGTCATCACAATGAACAAAACATGCTGCAGAGATAAGTTTCTGACCCAGCGACTCCTGTTACTCTGGAATAGATTGCCCATACATGTCAAGCAAAGCTCCTTCTTGGCCCTCTTCAGAAGGAACCTTGACGATTGGATGGGAGAAAGGAAATTCACCCCGGGGATCACGTCAGTCACCTGCTAGACAGGGGGCCAGGGAAGTAAATATTGTGGGAAGAAATAGCCAGGGAATTGTTATGGCTAGGTTTGTATAGGCCCTAGGGCCAATAGCCTAGTACCCACCTATGAACCTATGAGTTTAGCAGGATGCATGCAACTTAATAAATGAGTCCTCTCAAATGAAGCAATGGTAACCACTGAGGAACCACAATGGTCATTATGGTGTTGATTTGTTATTTAGACATGCTGCGACTCCAGAAAGAATAGCTTACCTTCAGAAAGAAAATGAAGGTCAGATTTGAGGACAGGCCATCACATGTTAGATTCATACATTTGAAAACGGTGCTCTTGGGAAGTAGTAACCAAAGAAAGGAAAGGCAGAGGAGAAGTAGGATAAACAACAAACAAGGTAAGGGCCAATAACGTACTGAAAATAACTCTATCAGTTGACGTAAAGATAGGAAAGAAGTCTGAGAAAGACTTAAGGAAGGATACACTTGGATGTAAAAGAAGACGTCATCACCAACAGAAACCAAAAAGTTATTCTTTTGTACAGATAGTTGCTATGACCCTATCAGAGCAGTTGTATGCAGTTTTGCAGATGTCACCATTTTTAGGAAATAGACTGTATAGAAGTACTTCAAAGGTTGGCAAAAATGGTACATGGCCAGCAATACAAGCCTTAGAAAGAGAGATTAAGATAGCTTGATATGCAAGGTTTTGAAGAAGGAAAGCTGAGCGTGATGAAATGACAGAAACTTTTAAGTACCTTATGGTATCATCAGAGGCCAAGGTGATACCAGCTCTCAGAATTAAAAAAAAAAGATATAAGAAAATAAGAATAAAAAAAAAAATCACAAAGTTTGCCAATAAAATATTAATGTCTTAAGGAATGAGATCAGGGGAGAAAACAGAAAGTTAAATTTTACAAAAATGTGGTACATAAGTGGAACTACCTACTTGAAGCAGCAGTCTGGTCAAAAACAGAATTCATAAATACAGCGGATGTGCATATGTTGATTATTACAATTGGTATGATAAAAATTAAGATTTTGCTTACGTAGCATCTTCAGTTTAGCAGATAGGAACAAAAATGGGAAGTACAGATAGATCAGTGGTCCTTGCCTACCATTAGCATCTACATTTCCATGTTAGCCTACATGTAAGGAAATACATTTTGTTTGCAAAATTTCTGTGGTGGTCACAAATGCATGCTGCTCAGTAAAATGTTTGGAGGGTAAAAGTAGAAATTGCCTGAAAAAGAAAACAATCCACCCACAAAAATGAAACGTAGCGTAATACAAAGCGCTTATAATGTAAAGCCATGGGAGTGTAGTCAGTGTGTAGGAAGACCATTTCTGAGGAGGAACACTGCCATTTCTATTCAAAGCACAGTGGTATGAATAAAAATGATGATGGTAAATTTCCAGAGTTCTTATTGCATTAGTCTGTTCTTGTATTCATATTCCTAATGTAGCCCCATGTCCTGTGTTTCATTGAGCAAAGAAGGTGCTAAAATGTCGAGACAGTAATCCAATAATGGGAAGACAGTGAAAGCAGACCTCTTTTTATACCCATAACATACCCCATTATCAGACTGAATATTTATATCTGCAAGCTGCTGTGACAGAAAGAAAGTATCCTTTGTGGTTTTTCCTTTTCCTTTTTATTCTAAATTTTGGGAGCTTATCATTTTTTTGTATTTATCCATTTGTTGGCTGGGTTAGTCCCACTAGGCTAGTGGCCTCTTTTCAGGGGAGACCTGAGGTGGTATTTATACTATTAAGGGAAATTTCACCAGGGCAAACCTCTACTACTATTTTTGATAGGTGCTGTGGGATCTTTTATATTCACCTGAACTACCACCAACTCAAGCAGATGTGACTTTGGTTTAATGCTTCATCTGAAGGATGACCTCAGGAGTGTATGCTGCACTGCAGTCTCAACAATCCATCTACCTGGTGTAGGAATAGAACTCATAGCCTTCTGCACCAAAGGCAAGTGTGCTACTTGTTGTGCCACTGGCAATGCAGTTCATAATGACCTGAATAGAGAGACTTTTGGACAATGGCTACAATTGTAGAGTTTTGCATATAAACATTCCAGTTTTGTTTACCTCCACATACCATTATAATTCACATTCTGGCAGTGTATAAGATAGATACATGATTGCGTATAACCAGACTAGTCTTCACTTGTATGCCCTGTGAGCTTCCTTTTTCATGATCAGTATCATTTTATTAACTTTGACACAATCAAACCAACAAGAAAATATCACCAAATATGTCCACCAAAATGGAAACTACAATAATAAATATATAACCGATAACTGCTACACAATGAACTGATATTCAGATAAATCATTTATATTAACAGGCATGTTGAAATTGATCTTGACATAGGTTAATTAAATCCAGCAGTTATGTCTCTCAATGAATGAGTCAAAAACAGGACAGTCAAATATGGTGCATGGCTTACATAGCTGTTAAGCTCAGAGAGTTGACTTTGCTAGGACTCACATTAGTGTCACTACCATAATTGTTGAGATCCATTCCTTCTCATTTAACAATTCACCTCTAGAAGATGTATTCCATTTACTGTTCTGCCAGCTTCAGAGTAAATCTGCACCGCCAAGCTCTAAGGTCCAACCACTTCAAACACACTCAAGCTCTTTCCAGTGAGATGCTACATGAGTGTCACAATAGTTCTCCGAAGAACCATTGCTGGAGACCTCTCCCATATTTACCTGCTTTACTGGATACTGTAAAAAATGTTTTTATCAAAATTGGATTATTTACCTAATAACACTCTCATAGGGTTGTTGCCAGCTTCACCCACAAAGCCAAGACTGTGAACAGTCCCAAAATGCATTTGCTAAAATAGCAGGTGATATTCCACATACAGGGCAATTACAAGATGATAGGACTTTAATTTCCAGTTTCATGCCGGGGTCTGGTATCCCTAAACAAAAATAAAATCTGCTTCTCATAGAAGTAAGGGTATTGTCAGAAGCTGGCACACATCCTCCAACAGCTCTCTCCTGTCTGCCAAGTGAACCATTAAGCAATTCTATGGTCCCTTGTTTTAATTACCAAGTGGCTAAAAGCAAACTATACAGGGTAGCTGTCTTGGAAGGTGCAGGCAACTGCATATCCCTCGGCTTCAGTGTTGTATTGTACACAATGGGAAGAAGGGCTTCTTAACATAGTGTCTGTGCCATGAAGTAGGACAGCATGCTGAATGCTTAGATAATTTCAATGCTCTTAACTGGGAAAAGCCCCATGCTTACCCTAGAGTCCAAAAGTAATGTTTCAGCACCCCCTTCATTTCTTATGCCCATCAACCGTCTTATCTGTGTTTAATTCCAACAGGGTCCAGCAGGCATCTCCCTTCTATCCTCCAGTGGGCTAATCCACAAAGGGGAATTACCAATCTCCTAGTTCCATAGTTTCAGGGGAATTGCCTGTTTCCATACTTCTAGCAGCACTCTATATATGGCTTTAAGAGCTGGCAACAGGGGGACTTTATCAAGGAAACAGAGATAATCCAGAAAGCTTAAGTCAGGTCTAGTATCCCAGTTGTGATGGTGACAGGACTAAACAGAAACAAAGGATTTGTCTAGATAAAATCACTTAAGCTAGCAGATCTAGGAGACACTCTCTTTTTGACACCCTCCCTATGGGAGGAATAAAGATACCTTGTTGAGGTTTCAAGTAGTTTATAGGTAGATGGATGAGTGTTCATCATAGGATCATAGGAGATTACTAAGCTATCAACCCAGAGGTCATTTTAAGCCTGTTTCATCTCAATGTAACACCATAGAAATGCTAGTCAATACCCAAGACTGCATTTAGTGATGACTGCCCATATCCAGGAGGGTTATGGGTGCTATCCCAGGTAAGAATTTATGGTACCCCATCCACTTGTCCAGGTTCCTCTTGAACAGTGTCATAGAGGTGCTCTATTTCACATGAACTGCAGCCTGTTCCAAAGATGCAGCAGTCCCTGTGAGATAAATATGTCCCTCCAGCATGTCCTACTTAAGTCGCAGGCCATATTTAGGTCCCTGGAACAGGTAGCCCTAGTCCCATTTGATTTACAGGTATGCAGCAAGTTCATTAGCTTTTGTTTTAATGAACAATGGATGAAAAAGATAGAACAAGAATACTCATCTACGTACCTACTTACCTGAATCATAGGTAGGTACTAGGCTATCTGCCCAAAGGCATTTATAAGCCTAGCCGGAATGTGTTGACTTTTGCTGCCCCCTTAGATTAGTTCCCTGTGCCTCTGATCCCTGGGGTAAACTTTCTGTTTCCCATCCACTTGTCAAGGTTTCTCTTGAAGAGGGTTAGCGAGGAGCTCTGCCTAATGTAGATTGGAATCTTGTTCCAGAGCATGGGAAGTCTCTAGGACAGGAATCTATCCCTCCAGCACATCCTATTTATGGTTGTGGTGAGGTTTAGATCCCTAGAGCATGTGGCTCGAGGAGATATGGTTTTCTTTAGGTGGAGCATGTCCATCACTTCTGGGTTGGACATGTCCTTGTATGTCAGGCAGAGATCACCTCTGAGTAGGCGGTATGCAACCGAGTACAGGTGGAGTTTCTTCAGTCGAGCTGCATACGGCATCTGTTTGAGGTCAATGATCCTCTTGGTGAGGTACTACATCACAGATATTGTTTAGAGGTATACTTTGTCCAACAACTGCCCCATACCTATCAACCCATCAGCTGCATAGACATTTGAAGAATGCCCCTGATTCTGTCCTACATTTTTGTGCTGTCTCTCAGACATTTTTTTTTTTTTGGTAAGTCACTGAGGATTACATTCAGTCAATAATACTAGGCATTAGACTTTCATGTTTTATTATTTAAAAACTGAGTGTTGATGCAGAACTTGACATTCTATTAAATCATTAAGTGAGTTTATACTAATATTTAAAAAGTGTGCGTAATTTTGGGCCTTTGTCTCCCTCATCATTGTTGGCTTGATCCAGAATTCTTGAGCAAAGTAGTTGATAGATATCCTCCTGCTATTCCATGTAGTGGAGGGCTCCACTATGCCATCACGGATATCATTTATAAAACCAACATAGCAGGAAATGAACATTACTACTTCTCCTTGTGTAAATGTTTCTGCTATGCCATCAAGGTTTCTTCATTATTCTTCCAGCACCCCCCCCCCCGCTTTTAATTATGCATTTCAGTAGAGCAGTCTGGGTCCATCATTCCCATATGATGATAGCTTTTGTGTGTTTGTGTGTGTGTATCTGTGTTAATGTTTACTCCCGTTTCAGGCTTATATGTAATATATATGTACACAGGAATTTAAAATTGTGCTGAAATTTACTGTCACAAAGCAGCTCTACCTGAATTATTTTTTAATATTAATTTCTATATATTAAAAACCAAAGACAAGCAAAGAATAATCCACGACCTTGAAGAAAGGAACCGGAACTCCTTTCTTCAAGGTCGTGGATTATTCTTTGCTTAATTTCTATATATTATTTTCCTCTTCAGCCCTCAGAGTCATCTCAAATCTATTATCTCTCCAAGATGATAGTTCTCCTAGAATTCTCAAATATCATAAATATTGAAGGGTGGGTATATTACTACTATGCCAATAAAAGGGCAAATACATACACAAGCACACACACACACATATATCTATGTACATAGAAATCTCTCTCATTCCTTTTCTCTGTCATACGTGCACACACACAACACACAGCACACAACATGCCCACACAAATGTATATGTATGGCTTAGAAATCACTCTTTTGGTCATACACACACACATGCACACAAAACACAAAAAGCACACCAAAATGCATATGTATGTATGTAGATCTATGTCTCTCTTTCTGTCTGTCATATACACACATACACAGATATACATATATTACAGCATAGTGACTGCTCACCCTGGAGAAAATTTCTGTTGGTGGGATAATGTTATTATATCTGTTATGCTGCATTCACTAATTCATAGGATCAAAGATGTTTACTATGCTAACAACCTCAGGGCCTTTTTAAGTCTAGCCATGTATCTTGAATCTCTAACAAGTTCTGGTACCCTTGATAAGTTTAAGCAGGGGCCTGGGAAATGAACCATTTACAGGTTACCAGTTTGCATTAGAGACAGAGGTGCCAAACCATGGATGCATTTCATGTTCCCATCCAACTGTCCAAGTTATACTTGTACTGGGTTAGGGAGGAACTCTGCTTCACATGGATGGAAAGCCTGTTCCAGAGAAGGGGTAGTCTCAGGGATACATTCCTGTCTCTAGGTCCTATTTACATCAAATGCAGTTCACTTAATTAGTTTCTGCTGCATCCACTAATTTATTTAATTGTGTGACAGGGAATGGAAATATTGAGTTCCAGAGTTTTACAGAGCAGGAAGGCAAACAAGAAACTCTCTATAACAACCAGAGCTGTAGCTGGAACATCTAGCTCTATGTGCCACATTCCAGGGTAGTGTACCTCAACTTTATGAGCAAAAAAAAAAAAGGATCCAATCTGGCTAGTGCTAGGTCCTTTTCTGTACTCCTATAAAAAAATGTAGCAAGTAAATCCCTACACTTTAAATATGACACATGGAATGCTAAAGTACTGCATCACAGACTATTAATGCACTATCAGCATTACTTTCTTAGTGCTGGAAGTGTGCTACATCCTGATCATCCATTGTGCCCACTGGCATCTTACACCCAGGGTGGATGGCCCCTTTGCCCCACCCTATCTATGTTTCTGATAATCAGTGACGAGTAGGTGCATCTTGAGCGATGTAACAAGCAGTGCTTATGTATGATACTAAAGAGGAGTCTCCAGGACAAAAGTAAATGCCACGGATGTTTAAAGGAATTAAGAGTTGTTGGCCTGTACTCAACACTTGTGGAAATGACCCTAACCATGTGATAAAGCCTGTTGAAAACTTTTCAGACATAAGTATTGTTTGCTCTGAAAAAAAAAACTATATGAAGAAATAATGCTCCTATGAACTGAATTCTGGAAAGATAGCTGTGAATGGATTGGATTTTGTTCATGTTACTTCCAATGGTTTGTTGCAGTAAAAGTACTTTTCCTTTGTCCCTGTAAATCAAGAATGCACAAAAACTGCTATTGTGGACTTGTTTTAGCACTGCAAACAATACAGAATATTATCGCGCGTGTGTGTCTGTGTGTGTGTGTGTGTGTGTGTGTCTATACACACACACACACACACACACACACACACATATATATATATGTATGTACACACAGACACACAGACACACAGACACAGACACACACACACACACACACACACACACACACACACACATATATATATGTATGTACACACACACACACACACACACACACACACACACACACACACACACACACACACAAAACAGCAAAGAAGCTCAGAAAATCAGTGGGATAAGAGAGATGTGAAAAATACAGTCAAGCTGTAAGCAAAAATTAGTACCATCCAGAAATATGCCATATTCATAACTGCAAAAACATAAGGTGGGTTGTGCACAGATATTGCCATGCACTCAAGCTTATTACTATACTGGAAAAGCTCACTTAGACTCTATCATTCATTGCTGTGAGGGAAAATTTTTTTTTTTTTGCTTTCTTGTATACTGCATTGCTTCATTGCCTTTTTCTATTTTGCATATTGTGGTTTATTTTCTTTACACCATACTTTACTTGTACTCCGTTTTAACTGCATATTTAAATTAAGAAAGAGACCACAGCTGTGTCTTTTGTGAATCACAAAGAAATTAAAATTTCCCCCATCCTGGTTTTGTTGTGTTTTTAAACTCAACATTATTTTCTTCTGTCTCCTGTTTCATTGGCTATTGTGCGTAAGCACAAAATTATCATTTTGAGACATCACTCCCCTTCAGCTATTTACATTTATTGGCCGTCTCACGGTATTCCAAAGAGCCAGAGCACAAACTGCCCATCCCCATCCAATCTAGCTGGCTCTCCACTTACATAGGTAAAGTTTAAGTTACCCCCCTTTAATATCTAACTGCTTAGTGCACACTTCAACTCTTAGGATAGTAACCCTTTTTTTCCATCTTACCTTTAAAATCTGCAACATATAGTCCAAGACCACCAATTATATGAGACCCCACATTGTACCTCTCAGTAAATCATCTTGGGATTAGTGCTGCTGTTTTGAGACAAGGAGCACAGAGACATTATTTCCTGGAGACTGCTGATCACCAGAAAGCCTGATAACTGGTTCATAGGTGCCAGCTGGGAATTTGTGCTTATATTTTGCTCCTGGTGAGAGAAGGAGGAGAGTGCTTTGATTCCTGACTATTTCTGATTGGGCAGTGAGTGTCTGTGCATTACCTTCTGTACAATGCCCCATTTGGTATGTACCTCACCCGGCATTTGCAACAGCTGGAGAGACCACAAAAGTACCTCTCCAAGAGCATCAAGGGTCTCCAACATATGTCTTATTCTGCCAGACTAAAGAAACTCCAGCTCTATTCAGTAGCATACCGCCTGCTCAGAGGTGATCTCTGCCTGACGTACAAGGCCATGTCCAATCAGGATCTGATGGACATGCTCCACCTCAAAAAATCCAAATCCATCAGGACCACGACAGCTAAAGACTTAAACCTTGGCACAAGTATGAATAGGACATGCTGGAGGGATAGATTCATAACCCAGAGGCTTCCCATGCTTTGGAACAAGATCCCAGTTCATGTTAGGCAGAGCCCCTCACTGACTCTCTTCAAGAGAAATCTTGATGAGTGGATGGGAGATCGTAAGTTTACCCCAGGGGTCACATCTGTGTCACTGCTAGACAGGGGCACAGTAAACTAATTCTATCATATAAGGGTTCCTTCATTGTGTCACTACTAGACAGAGGCACAGTATTCTAAATCCATTCTGTGCATTTTTGTACCAATACATGGGGTGGCGAAAGCCACATCACTATGGCTAGGCTTACAAATGCCTCAGGGCAGATAGCCTAGTACTAAACTATGAAACTATGGCCTGGTTTTTCTTCAAAGAATCTGCTAGGAAAAGACTACAAGCCTACAGACCCTTGCATCATCTGGAACAAGACTGTGATTAACAAAGAGCCTATGGCCTGTGTCTCATCTTGGTATTGGTGCTACTGTTTTGCTTCTGGTGATAGAAGTAAAAGAGCATTGTATCCCATCTGAGTGAAGCTGTGGTGAGACCAGCGCTAGTAGTAGCCAGGCAGTAGCCAATCAGGTCAATCCCCTCTTTTCATCATTCTTGACAAAGCTAATTCTTTCTTTTAAGTAAGTACCACTTGATTTGCTGCTGTCTAACCTAACTTCAAAATATCTCCCTAAATACTTCATCCACAAATCATCAGAGTTTACATATTACTTTCCCTTCAAGTGATTGGCAGTGCCCTATATAGATGCAGGCATCCTGAGTAGAAATTTTTCCTGTAAAAGCACCCTTGAAATTTCACCAATACCTAGTTGCAAACAGGGCATCTAGTTTGTAGTGACAAGCACTACCCCTCAGAGTTGCAAACTAGAGGATCCCTATTAAGTCAGCGAATGCACTAAATTGCAAACACTGCTTAATCGAACCTACTTACCCAAAATGGCAAAATCCCGAAAGCACGGAACAGCGATTTTTGGAACTTTGCCATTTTCTTCACTGCAGTGCGATCTCGGAATTGGTATATTTAAGTAGGGGGGGTGTGTGGGGTTGAATCTCCCCACTTTATTTATTTATTTATTTTTTTAATGGATCAGCGATTTTTTTTCCCTGGGAAAAAAATCACTGATCTGTTTGTTCGACATTTTGTCTTTTTGGTGTTAGTGGGTCGATTATATAGCATTTGCTTATGTAATATAGACCCCAAACTAGATACTACTAACATTACTTTATATTCTCACTGCATTCATCTAATCAACAAAAAGGGCCTGTTGCCATGGATATGAACTTTCCCACTATCTCCTTTACCAGTTTGGTGGATATGGGCACCCTGAGAAAATACAGAAATTGCCTCATGTTTACTGACAAGCAGCTAATTCTCAAACAAATTGATGGGGTATGTGACAGATGTATTTACACAATGTCACTGGAGGCAAAGCTTTAACATAAAAGTACTCCTAATGTCAGTCAGATTGTCAGTAGTACACACGCTGCACCCATCACTCACAATTCAAACCAGGCACATAGACTCACATATGGTCAGGCACTTAAATGTAACAATCCTAAACCCCAAAGACCTCCTAGATGAAGTACACATAAAAATACCCTCAGCAGCCCCAAATGCATTATTTCAAAACAACACCCATATCAGCCCATACAGCCACATCTCATGGAGCCTCTACTGCTAAGCCCATAAGGCAAATCATCACACATTCTGGTCATTGTGGACTCCATTGTGAGACACACTGATGTCCCGCTCATCAGGCTGAGTAAGGAGAAAGTCAATGTCAGTTGGTTATCAGGGGTCCAGGATCTGCCACATTATGCATGCACTCAGGTCACTGCATCGCAAGTACTAGTATAACTCAGTCATAGTCCATATCAGTGTAAATTACCTGAGACATACCTCTCTAGATTATATGAAGAGAGACATCATGGAACTTTTGGAATATGTGAGCCAGGCTGGTATAGCCTAGCACTGAGCAGCATTTTACCTTCTCCAAGGATGATACCACAATATGAACAGAATATGATTGACTTTAATTAATAATTAGCTTAATTTTTGGTGTCATTCTAAGGGGATGCAATATTTGTCAGCATGGAAGGAGATGGTCAAAGGACCATGCTGCTTTGCCATGAATGGTCTGCACCTCTCCCCTCTAAGCTTTTGGATAAAAGCTAAAACATTGTCCTCCCCCATAGTGCCTTTTTAGGCAATGCCAAACTGAAAGTATTCTGGACATAGCAAATCAAAACCAAGAAAATCTAAAGGTGTTATGTTCAATGCTAGGACTCTAAACAAAAAAACTCCACTCCCTACAAGTTTTCCTCAGCCTAGACAATGTTGACATCTGTACAGTCACTGAAACATGGTTTAAAACTATGGAGAGCACAACGGCAGTGCAAGTCCATAATGCCTTACACACATTTAGATCAGCTAATACACAGACAAGGATTATGGTGGAGGTGTCTTGATTTACATCAAAAATAAATATACCTCAAGGCTGGTCAGATAGGACAATTCACTTGAGCTTTTCCACATTCAAATCACCATAGGCAAAATCCTATATCACTTCTTTGCAAGCTATAGGTCTATGACCCAAGAAACCCATAACATGCATTTAAACTTATTGAAAATACTCACAATCCAGCCTAATACCATATTCATGGACAACTTTAATTACCCCACTATTAAATGGGAATCATATATGACACCAAATGTGCAGGCACAGAGATTCCTGGATTTTTTAAACACAAACTTCCTGGACCAGAGCATCAATACACTGACCAGGGGTGCAAAAATACTGGATCTGGACCTCACTAATATGGGAAAGTGCTGCACACCCCCTAGTGTAATGTCTTCTCTGGTAAGGTTGGACCACAAAATGGTCTAATTTGAAGTAAAAATGAAACCTAGAACCCCAACTAACCGTGGAATGTTCAAGAACTCCTCTAAGGCTAGCATTCTACCATGAAGTGATAACCTGGCAAAATTTCAAACCCTCACAAATCCTGAGAACACTGCTGCCTACATGGAACTGTTCACAGAAACCCTATACAAGCATGTTAATAGCTGCATAGAGGCAGCTGTACCCACCAGAAGTATAGAACTAACTAAAAAAAAGAAGCCACCCTGGAGGAATCACAACACCAGTAGATTGTATAACAGAAGGAAGAAAATCATGACAATAATTAGCAGGCGCAGCACCCAGCAGCATAAAAGCACTCTCACTGAAAAAAAAAAAAAAAAAAAAAAACTCAGAGGGCAAATAAAGTCTACCAAAGACAAATTTGAGGAAAATTTGGCTTCCTAGGCCAAGGACAACCACATGGCATTCATTAGCTGTGTCTACAACCTCAAAGGCAATATACAATTGTGTGCAGAGCTCATTGTTAATGGAGCTACCTATACTGAACCAGAAGCTATAGCAAACCTATTGCCTGACAAATAAAGCTCCTACTTTACTCCTCTCTCCACCTGAAACTACCCTCAGGAAATAACATCAAATATAACTTCCCCTACAATCACTAGGGAATAAGTCCTTAACGTTCTCTCTTAGGCCAAAAACACTGCATCAATGGACAGACAATTTTATTTATTTATTTGACATTTGTTGACCGGGATAGTCTAACTGAGCAAATGCCCTTTTTCAGCAGAGGCCCAGGAAGAAAAGCTCCACAGTGTAACAATCAAGAAAAATTACAAGATTGAAGTAAAATACAGTAACATATATACAATAAAATGATTAAGCAAATCTCCAGAACAGAACAAGTAAGAGCAAAAGAGCAACAGAGACATTTACACTACATAGTAGGGACAGAATTATGTAATAACTAAAGACTGGCAAAAAAACACATTAGGGTTGTCATTAGTGGACAGCTGTACAATTCAAAGCAGTTTGTTTCATAAGCTACAGTAGGTGTAGATGTTTAATGTAAAAAACAAATAGCAATTAAGAAGTAGGTAGCAGTGTTCCAGAGCATGGAAGTGAAGGAGCGTAGAGAGTAGTAGATGACTGCCTTGTCATAATAAGGAAGATGATTTTGATGGGAGAATTAAAGGGAAGGGTGGAATAGGAATGGAAGGGAGGAATGGAGAGGGTAGTGAGGGAGAAAGAAATGAGTTCAAGTGGGATGATTACAGTGACAGGTCTAGATGCTGTTAAGGTACTTTTTGAGAGTTTTCTTGAATTCAAGGATGTGGGTAATATTTCTGAGGGTCGTGAGAAACTTGTTCTATGAAAGAGAAGGAAAGTAGCTGTAGAGATTCTGTCCAATAGATTTTTTAGGTTTGTGAAACTGTAAGAGACATTGGTCAGAGCTTCTATGGGACTGAGGAGGTTGTAGAGGGAGACAAGGGAAGAGATGTTAGGGTAGGAGGAGGGCTTGTTCAAGATAGAATGGATGTATACAATGTCCCCTTTGGTATGTACCAAACCAGGCATATCCAACAACTGGAACGTCCACAGACGGTCCTCACTAAAAAAATACAGGGCTTAAGTAAAATGTCCTATGCAGACCACCTCAAGGCTCCATCCCTGTATTCTGTCTCCTATAGGCTTTTGAGGGGAGATCTATGCCTAACATACAGGGCATTGTCAGACCCCACTCTGATGGACCTCCTACATATCTTCAAAACAAACAGCACCAGAATTACCAGTTCTAAAGACTTAAATCTTGCCTGTGATATACATATGACCTGCTGGAGAGACAGGTATGTATCCCAGAGATCACCCCGTCTCTGGAACAGGCTCCCCATCCTTATGAAGCAGAGTTCCTCCCTAACCCAATTCAAGTGCAACCTGGACAATTGGATGGGGAACAGGAAATTCATCCCTGGTTTGGCACCTATGTCTCAAATAGACACAGGCAACCTGTAAATGGTTCATCTCCCAGGCCCTAGCTTGTAAATGTTTCCTCTCCCAAGCCTCTACTTACACTTATCAAGGGTATCCGATCTTGTTAGAGATTTAGGATGCATGGCTAGGCTTAAAAAGGCCCTTGTGGTCGTTAGCCTAGTAAACACCTATGAACCTATGAACTATGAATGAGAAGTTGAGTAAATAAGAGTTGGTTAGGAAACTCTAACCAGCTGAGTGCCTGGAAAGTGTGACAGTGGTGTGATTTAGAAGACAGATTAGCTGTAAATCTAGCAACCTTGTTGTAGGTGGTTTTGAGTTTGGAAAGTAGTGTGGACTGTAAGTTAGTTAAGATTTGTGAGCTGTAGAAGAGGTTAGGGTAAAGGTATGCTTGGGCAAGTGAGATTCTGGAGTCGGGTGTAAGGAACCTTTTGTTTCTATACAGTAGGCTGAGCGTTTGGTGGGTTTTCTTGATACAGTGAAGTACAGGGAGGTCAAATTTAAGATGGTCATTTATGATTGCTCCAAGGAGCTTAGTGTGGGTTTCAGCTCTGACAGTAATGTTGTTAGGGGAAGAGATGGTGAATGAGGACTTAAGATGGTAGAGGGATTTTGGGAGGAAGAGAAGAAGCTTTGTCTTTTTTAGGGTTAAGTATGAGTTGGTTGTTGCAAACCATGTTTCAGTGAGGTTGAAAGATGTTTGTGTCAGGGTGAGTAGATCAGAGGGGTTATCAGCAATGGAGATGATTGTGGAATTGTCTGCGTACTGTATGAGAGATGACAGGACAGGATATGTGAAGTTGGTTAGTAAAGATGTTAAAAAGAAGGGAGCCTAAAACTGAGACTTGTGGAATGCCCATGCTGATGGAGAAAAAGGGAGATCGAGCAGAGAGCCATATTAAAGATTGCTGTCTGACTGTGAGGCAGATGTTGAACTAAGAGATAGTTGCTGAGGAGAGGTTGAGTTGAGAGAGTTTGGAGAGGAGAATGGAGTGAGAGACAGTGTCAAAGGCTTTGGAGAGATCTAAAAAGAGGCAGAACACTAGTTTATTATCGTCTCTGGTTAGGGAGATGGAGTTAGTAAAGGAAATAAGTGCAGTAGTGGCGCTGTGGTGGGGGCTGAAGACATTGCTGGGTAGGGGTGATCAGGTTTTCTTGAGTGAGATAAGCCAAGATTTATTTATGAACACAGTGCTTGAGAATTTTAGAGAGGGGATAAAGTCTGGCAACAGGTAAATAATTAGAGAGCTCTACAGAATTCCCACCTTTGTGAACAGATATGGTATGGAATTATTTCCAGAGAGTAGGGACAGTGGATTCGCTGATTTAGCAGTTTATGAGGATGGCGACAGGATATCTTATGGAGTTAGCAGTAGCCTTTAAGAAGAAAGATGGTAGGTTATCAGCTGATGGGGAACATGGTTTAAGTTTGAGAAGAAGATTTTTAATGTAGCTGGTTGGAACGGGATTTAGTAAGAATGGGCAGTTTTGTAGTAGTGGGGTGGTGGGAGGCGAGTGGTTGGTTGGGTTGGAATTCTGCATAAGTTTGCTGATGGTATCTATGAAGTATGAATTGAATATGGATGCAGTTTCTTGGGGTGTGCTATTGGGGCAGGGGTTGGGAGTTAAGGGATTCCCTGGGTGGAGAATTTGGTTGACAGTATTCCAGAATTTGTAGGGGGTTTCTGGGTTCTGCAGTTTGGGGTGAGTAGTAGAAGTTCTTTTTATCATTGTTACTGGGTCGGATTTACGAAGGCTTGCACGGAGTCTAAGATTAGTGTAAGATGGCAGACAGCCAATATGTCTGCCAAGCGATCCAGCAACAGCCGGCAGGGGCGTGCATGAGAGCTTCTAAAGCTACTCTTGCACGGACAGTGTTATGGTATGCAAATTACCTCATTTGCTGCTGAAAGCTATGCAAATGAGGTAAATTTGCGATCCAGGAAACACTAACTTGTCCGTGTAAGAGTAGTGGTATTTGCAGAAATGTACTCCGTTGGTAACGGAGTACTGTTCTGCAAATATCTAAACGGAGCTATGACAGCTCCAAATAAAGGATGCATCTGGTTGAGGAAGCATGCCAATGGCCAAATATAAGGCCATTGGCATTTGCAAATGTTGTAAATCCTTAAAATCCATTTTTCCCCGATCTCCGATGTTTAAGCATAGCGCAGCGCCGCGCAAAGGTGCGGCGCTTTAAATAAAATGAAAAAAATTGAAAAATAGCCAAAAATGGGCAATTTCACTAAAAAGCTTGTTCTGCCATGCAGGTGAATGACAGGTTGAAAACAACATGGCCACTGAGTAGTGGTTGCTAAGGGGGGAAGCTCAGTGTGAGAGATGTAACCAAGCATTAGTAGGCAATCCTATGCAAACGAGGATACGGATAGTGAATCCCAATTTTCCTCGGCATGTGAGCCATGTCCCTAGAGTGTAAGTGTAGGAGTAGGGGAGTAGTAGAGTAGAAGATAGGTGACATCATGAGGGGGTATGTCTGAAAGACTGTAAGCTTACTGGAGCACAGTGGCTTGTGTTTGCCCTGAGTTGCTCAGGATTGCAAGTAGTAAGATGTTAACCAAGGAGAACTAGCAGAGCTGCCAGGTGAAATATATCAGAATCAGCCAATTACACAGGCAGTAGACTAGCCCAGCCCAGCCCAGCACTTTAAACTATGCAAACAGCAGTCTACCCTGTTTTTCCCCAAGAACTCTGCAACACTGCAGTATACAAAGAGTGAAAACTTAAAAAGCTTAAGTCAGACAAAATGTTAGGGGCTGCTATTGCCATCATAAACCAACATGTGCAAGATGCTGAGGGTGGTGATGCTGTGAATGTTGCTGAGCAACCCACAGTGAGGAGACGGAGGAGAGTGTACAGACCCAGGGTAACCTACCAGGGGCTACATGAGCTGGAGATAGTAGAGCGCTATAGAGTGGACAGAGACCTCCTGCAGCAAACTGTTGAGCTGTGCCGGCCACGCCTCATACACAGAACCAACAGAGGGGAACCCATCCCAGTGCATACCAAGGTATGTGTTGCCCTACGAATACTAGCTACAGGTACCTTCCAGAGACCAACTGGTGATATGATGGGGGTTTCACAGGCATCAGCATCCAGGGTACTGCAACAGTTCCTGGATGCCATGTCAGCACATGTCGGTGAGCACGTATATTTCCCCAATTCCCATGAGGCATTGGCCAGCAATATGCGTCTTTTCCACCAAATAGCACAATACCCAGAGGTAGTGGGTGCAATAGACTGCACCCACATACACATCAAAGCACCACCCGGTGAGCAGGGTAGGGTCTACATCAACCGCAAGGGCTTCCCCTCCATCAATTGCCAGGTCATGTGCAATGCCCAGGGCATAATAATGAATGTGTGTGCTGGCTGCCCTGGAAGCTATCGCGATTCCCACATCTGGCATCTGACACAGCTGTACCAGAGATTTGCCAGTGGGGACATTCCTGACAGTCACCTAGTGGGGGATGCTGGATACGCACTGAAGCCGTGGCTAATGACACCCATCAGAAATGCACACACACCCGAACAAGAACTCCATAATGAGGCACACGCACAAACAAAAAACATTACTGACCGTGTGTCTGGGATGCTCAAGTCATGGTTCCAGTGCCTGGACACATCTGGTGGAGCCTTGCAGTACTCACCAACTAGATGTACCCAAATTGTCAAGGTATGTGCCATGCTACACAATATGATCCTGCAAAAACAGCTGCAGCAGGAACAGCACGGGGCAGGGCCAAACAGCCCCCCACCATTGCCAAGGCCTGCACAGGCACAGTGTGACTCAGAGGAGGAACAACCTGAGCCTGCCCCAGTAAGCAGAAGGAGGCATGCCCAGTATGCCTTGGCCTTGGCAAAGAGGCAACGCATAGCACATATACTGACTCAGTAGGAACCCTGGAAATGACACCTGTCTCTGACTCGCACATACAATAAAAGGGATGCCTAACTTGACACTACCTGTTTTCAAACATGTATAGGGAGTATACTATGTGCATCCGACATAGACAGCCCTGCAGCACCACCTGAGGCATGATTGCCCTATTTTAAGCAATATAAAGCAGTGCTAAGCACATTTTACCACTATTTAGCATATTTAGACACAATTGTGCAGAACTGAACACCACGCTAACTAGAGCAACATCGGGCAACGTTGGGCAATGTTGGGCAAAGTCGGGCAAAGTTGAGCAAAGTCAGGTAAACACGCTCAGACCTGCTTTACTGTTCTTTAAGCAGTCTGATCTGCCCAGCAGGAAAATAAAAAGCAGTGACAGGACTCGAACTCAGGATACTGTGCACTATAGTCACAGTACTGAACCACTAAGCTATGACAGCATTTCACTGGCACAGACACAGCAGGACAATTGTAGACTAACACAAACACAAACAAATGCTGTATCATGCCCTCTGAAGAGGCATATGAGTAACTTCCCCCCAGGCCTATGCAGACAGATAACAGCAGGCCAGGCAGTGTGATGTGGGTTGGGTAGGCTATGAAGTCACAAACTAATATACGTGAAATTGGTAGCTAAGATCTGTAGTACAGTAGTATGCCTCAAGCCAGTACGATAGGCAACAGTACAGACTGAAATGGAGTACCTGACATAGCAGTGCAGGCCTAGCAAATGTGTATAAGTGTCAGGTGAACCACTCATCCTATGTACACCCACAGTAACAATCAGGTGTGCCCCCCAGGTAGAAATGTACAAATAATAGCTGTCCCCCCGTATGTAGAAATGTTGATAAGTCTATGCAAAGTGACTCATGGAAGCCCTGCAGGCACAGCGTGCTTCCTGTCAATGTACAACACAGAGGTGAGCCCTGAAGTAAAAACCAACTTGATTTTTCACACACATATAGTATATATATCCATACTGGGCATGCTCACACACACACAAATTTAGGAAATTACAGTCAGCAACATACTGAAAGGTCATACTGGGCGTGCTCACACACCAACAAATTTAGCAAATTTCAGTCAGCAACATACTGAAAGGTCATACTGGGCATGCTCACACACAAATAAACTAATCAAATGTCAGTCAACAACATACTGAACGGTCATACTGGGCATGCTCACACACTTAGGCCATGTCTGAGTACAGCAGTGGGCCACACATATCTGGCAGTTGCATTTCTTACCCCAGAAACTTGTCACTATTCACCAATCCTGCCTTGCGCACACAGTTATATGAAAACAGACCCATATAATATATTGGACTCCTGTCATAATCAAGCTATGTACTACAAGTACTTAAGTTATTCAAAGAAAGTGAAAATTCAAAGATCAATAAATCTCCGATCAGCATCATCAATAAACAATGAGCACCCCTAACATTATCCAAACCAAGTTCTGGCAAAAATATTGTCAAAGAGTCCATAGAGAACCATGAAGCTTTCTTTGCTATGTCATAAATATCAATGTAAACTCATATATGTTCTGAGTCAGTGCAAACTGTAAATGAATACATGTACATGACTGACATTGCCAACATCTTGTCAGACAGGTTCATACATATTTACCCCCCTCTTACTGACAAAAAGGCCCATTATCATACCTGGAGATTGTGAAAACCCAGAAATCACATATACAATGGTTAAACAGCTCTTTCCAAACCTAAAAACACGGCGTCTATGGGATGACATGGTTTCCCTAGCTGTGTCATATGTGAACTCCAAAACAAACAGACCCTGCACCTGAACAGTCTGTTGAGACTCACCCTCTGTACAGGATATGAAACTGTTGAATGGGTTACAGTAACGTTTGGTACACTCCACAAGTGTTGGTGCACAACAGACCATGGGAACTATTGTTTTATAAGCCTATTAAGCCTGATCTGCAAGGCCATGGAGTCCATCATGATGGAACTTATAAACAGAGCTATTGGGAGCCTACAAACACCCAACCCTACCCATTTTGGTTTGGTCAGGGGCAGATCATGGTTCCCAAATCTGCTAGACTGTTTTCAAGGCAGTCACCCAGGACATACATCAATGAAATGAGCTACACACATCCCACATAGACCTTGAAAAGCCCTTTTCCAACATCCCAAACACATGTTGTATCCACAAAATCAACAACCTGTGCATAAATATGTATGTCATCTGATGGATTGCCAACTGGGGCACAGATAGATCCCACAAGGTAAGAATTGTGGTCTCCTGTTCAAGCTGGTAACAACTGCTGTCCCCCATGGCTCAGTCCTGGGACCCCTCCTGTCTGGTGTATACTTTTCAGAAATACAGTCAGACACATGAGGGCTATGCTTAGCAAAGTTTGTGGATGACTGCAAAAAAGTTGTCATAATCGATGTTTGGGACAACAGAGACATCCTTAAAAAGGGTCTCAGTCAGACAGATGTGATGTCAAAATTATGGCCTCGAGCTACAGTCATACAAATACCACATAGGTGCCAACACCCTAAATATGAAGGTGATAATAAGGGATCTATGGACACATGTGGATAGTCATCTCTACTTCCAGAAACACATTCACAAAGTGGTTAGAAAATCATGCTATGTGTTCCCACAAACTGCCCGTCAGAGAGTACCACAACACACTTGCCATGAATCTGACTAGGCACCTTCAGCAGCTGTAATGACCACTGAAGTACCTCAACAAGAGGATTACTGGCCTCAAACAGTTGCCCCATGCAACAAGACTGAATTTAACTCAATCCGTACTCTGTTGCATACTGTCTACTCAGGAGATCTCTGCCCAACAGACAGGTCCATGTCCAATGCAGAACTGATGTACATGCGCTATGTGAAGTAAACCCAAGCTCACTGTACCACATGCTCTAGGAATATCATCATCACAACATTAAAAAGAACATGTTGGAGGGATACATTACTAACTCACAGACTTCCCTTGCTTTGGAACAGGCTCCCAACCGACATTAAGCCGAGTCCCTCACTCACACTCTTCCAGAGGAGCCTTGATGAGTGTATGTGAAACTGAACTGTCACGCCATGGATCACTTCATCAGTTCTACTACACAGAGGCCTAGGGAACTAACTTCATGGGTGGTGATAGCTGCACACTCTGGCCATACTAATATATGCCTTCAGGCAGATAGCCCATTACCTACCTATGTACCTATATATATATGTAGGGGGAACACATTATAATAAGCCAAAGATGTATGGGCAGAGATGTGTGTAAGAGGGTGACCATGACAGGGAGCCACCCAGGACTGTCCCACCCAGCACACATCCCAATGGCACGAAAGACATGAGGTGCACATCTCTCCCACATAACAGCCACCAGTATCTGAAAGCATTACAGTGTATGTGGTTCATGTGCCTGCTGTACAACATGACTGTACAATGAAGTACACATCTATCATCTGTAGACATGTACCTGTCACATAGGTTCATAGGTATGTAGTAGACTATCTCCACGAAGGCATATATCAGCCTACGCAAGTTGTGCAGCTTTCACCACACCATTGGGTAGTCTCCCAAGGCCTAGTTCTAATAGTTAGTACCCTAAGTCCCTTTCTAGTGGGGCTGCTGATGTGATGCCTATCATGAATTGTCTGTTTCCCATCCACTCATCAAGGTTCCAATTGAAGAGTGTCAGCAAGGGGTTCTGTCTGATGTACATTGGGACTCTGTTCCACAGTAAGGCAAGTGTCTGGGATGGTACTCTATACCATAAGCATGTTGTATTCATCATTGTGATGAGGTTCATACCCCTGGAATGTGTAGGGCGACTCAATGTTGTTATCTGTAGATGGAGCAAGTTCAACAGTTATGTGTTGGACATGGCTCTGTATGTTAGGCAGAGTGTGCCTCTGAGTAAGCGGTAAGTAATAAACAACAGATTTAGTTTTACCAGTTGTGTTGCATAACACAACTGTTTGAGGCCAGTAATCCTTTTGGTGAGGTACCTATGTGGTCTCTACAGCTGCTGGATATGCTAAGTCGAGTACATCCAAAATGGTGCACTGTACTCAATGATGGGTCTGATGACGTAAGAGTAGAGTGCCAACACTACCTCTTTGGATCCTGATGCAAACCCTTTGTTGATTAGGTGGGCCACAGGATCTCCCAATCACTTTGGCAACATGGTTGTCAAAGGAAAGATGACTATCTACTTGTGTCCCCAGACCCCTTATCACCTTGTCATTTTTAAGGGGGTAACACCTATGTGGTAGTTTGTGGGTATTTTGTTTTCAACAAAGAGGATCACTATGCATTCCTCCACAGTGAGCTTGAGGCCATGATTCTGACACCACACATGTCTCATAGAGTCCCTTCTGGAGAATATATCTGTCTTCCGGGGAATCTATCATGGCAAACACTTTACAGTTCCCAGCAAACTTAGTCAACCACAACCCTACTGTGTTGGCATGTACATTTGAGAAGTCTATACCAAACAGGAGGGACCCCAGGACTCAACCCTAGGGGACACCAGTTGTTACCGGTGTAGAGTCTGACATGTAGCCAGCAACTCTTAATGTGTGGGATCTATCTGTGAGCCAGTTTGCAATCCATCTTGTGATGTATGGATTCATGGCCAGGTTAGTGAGTTCATCTATGATACCTGACTGGGGAATGGTGTCAAAGACCTTAGCGAGGTATAGGCAGGCTGTGTTGAGCTCATTTCAATCATCTGTAGCCTGGGTCGTTGTCTGCATTTGACAAAGCCAAACTGGGTGTGCTCAACTGTGTGAAGGTTCCCAATCTCTGTATTGTTGACTTCCATTATGACTGGCTCCATTGCCTTGCAGAACACACTCGTCAGGCTCATGGAGCATGAATGCCAATTGTTTTTTGTGGCCCCACCCCTGTGGAGTGTGAAGAATGTTGCTGTGCAACATTCTATGCGTACATATCCTGTAGAGAGCATGTACAGGGAGGTGAAGGTATCCTTAATAAATATGGATACATCCTCACCCTATGTGCTATGATTCAGGTTCTGATGCTGGAAGGTATGGAATGAGTAGTATCCTGGTAGTGCTGGTGTGCTGTCTGGAGCCTTGAACTAGGTTTCTGTTACTGCACAGATATCAATATTCTCCATAATGAGAAGTGCCTCGAGTGTGTGCATCTGGAGGCTGAGACTTCTGGCAATGAGTAGCATTTAGCTCACTTTATGGTTATTTGTGTTGGTTACAGGGTTTGGTTTGTCCTGCGTGACCGGTGTTCCACACCTGAAGTCAGCACCTCATTGGTCCCATCTGACCATAAGCTAATTACCCTACATATCCACATTTTGGACCAACACCCCCATTAAGGAAACCATGTCAAAAAATGTCTCCAAAGCCAACTTCATGCTTCTTAAGACAGAAGTGCTGAACTGCAGGACACCCATGCAGATGGACAATACAGTTACGACTACTGAATCCTTCACAATTGCATTTTATAAGCACTTACATGACTGCATGCATCGTGCTATCCCAAACAGAACCAAGACGTTATCCTCCAAGAAAAGGAAGCCAATCTGTTGTTCCCCTGCCATAAACAAACTGCACAACAGAAGGAAGAAACTGTTGCAAAAGAGGGTAAAATCCCATGAGTGGAGGAACTCCATGGTCAACATCAGTAAGAAGCTGTGATCCCTAACAAAATCATCCAAAGCTAGTTATGAAAATAAAATCAACACTGATTCTAAAGACAACCACAAAGCATTCTATAGCTATGTCAAGAATCTCAATGGCAACACTCAGATCTGCTCCGAGTTACAGCACAATGGCACTAAATATACAGACCCAACTGATATGCCAACATCCTGGCAGATAGGATCAGTGCTAACTTTACCCCCCTCTCACCCATGAAAGAGCACATCTCTATAACTGAAGACTGCAAAGTTGCTGTCATCATGGCTGCACAGGTAAAAAACAC
Source organism: Protopterus annectens (assembly GCF_019279795.1). Taxonomy (NCBI): domain Eukaryota; kingdom Metazoa; phylum Chordata; order Ceratodontiformes; family Protopteridae; genus Protopterus; species Protopterus annectens. Next base: position 442,382,494 of record NC_056738.1, read on the forward strand.
TCTTCAAAGCCAGGAACACAGCATCCATGGGACCAGATAACATACCAGGCTGTGTTCTACACAAACTACAGAACGAACAGGCACCACACCTACGTACCATGTTCAGTCATAGCCTCACCTCAGGCTTTGTGCCTGCTGAATGGCGCACAGAGACGGTTATCTCACTACACAAGGGGGGAGCCACCACGGACCCCAGGAACTAGCGCCCCATTAGCCTGATGAGCCTGCTCTGCAAGGCCATGGAATGTATCATCATATAACTTATAAAAAAAGACATTGGTAATCTCCACACTCTGGACCACAACCATGTTGGGTTTGTAAAAGGCAGATCATGTCTCCTAAACCTGACAGACATCATTGAAGCTGTCACCAGAACCGTAGACAAGGCAAGATGGTTCACACAGCTTACGTAGATCTTGCCACGGCTTTCAACACCATCTTCCACTCTGGAATTATAGATAAACCCACTAAACTAGGTATACATTGCTATATCACAAGATGGGTTGCCAACTGGCTCACTGACAGAACACACACTGTGAAAGTAGCAGACTCCAAGTACGACTTTGGACCAGTGACGAGTGCAGTACCACAGGGTTCAGTCCTGGGTCCTGTCCTGTTTGGTATCTACTTCCCTGAAGTAAACGTTAACATGAAAAGTCTCTGGCTAATGAAGTTTCCAGATGACTGCAAACTAGGAGCCATAATTGAAACTACTAAAGATGTGGACATCCTACAAAAGGGTCTCACTGAGACAGATGGCTGGTGTCAAAGCCATGGCCTCAAGCACAATGCCAAAAAGTGCATTGTCATCCCCTTTGGTAAAAACTCTGTAGCCATGAACTACAACATAGGTGGTAGTATACTTAACACTGAAAGTGTGATAAGAGACCTTGGATCAGAGGTGGACTGTGGACACACCTGTGATAATCACATCCCCACAGTGGTCAGGAAATCCTTCTACGTGGCACACTTCATCACAAAAGGTGTCTCATGCAGAGTAGAAGAGGACATTGTTCCCCTCTACTCATCACTTACTAGATTCATAATAGAATACAATGCCCCATTTGCTATGCACCTCACAAGACATCTACAACAACTGGAAAGCCTGCAGAAATACCTCACAAAGAGGATTAGCAGCCTGAAACACATGCCATACACAGACCATCTCAAAATGCTCCAGCTGTACTCTCTCACATATCGCCTACTCAGAGGTGATCTCTGCCTAACATACAAAACTATGTCAAACACAGAGCTATTGGACATGCTCCACGTAAAACACTCACAATCCCTCTGATCTTCGGCCCCAAAACCCAGAGTGAAATACAAAAGAAAGGGGTGTATCCATTTATCTTATGGATACCCACACCTTCAGGTTAGTGGCACAGCATGAGGCCTTGGAGACCATGCAAGTGCAACTAACACTGGGCAAAGCTGCTTATCAGATTGTAGCCTGCTACAGATCACCTACTTTGTCTCAGGAACCTCACTCAGTATTCCTGAGAACACTGGAAAATATAAAGGTCCTACCAAACACCATTATATGAGGAGATTACAACTACCCAAACATTGACTGGGAGAATTACTCATGTACAACGTCCTTTTCCCAATGCTTCCTGGAGTTTAAAAACTCAAACGCCCTGGAACAGCTGGTCATCATGCCCACTAGAGGTGACAACATACTGGACCTGATTATCACCAGCATGGGGTACCAGTGTTCCACACCAGAGATGAACCCCTCGCTGGTAATATCAGACCATAAAGTAATCACACTGGACATCCACATCCCCCCCCCCCCAGTCAAGGAAACCACTGTGAAGAAATTTTCAAAAACAAACTGCACACTTCTCAAGACCAAAGTGGAAAGTTCCAAAGCCCCCTTGCTATAGGATAGTGCTATACAATCTGCAGAATCATTTACAAGTGCATTCTATGAGAATCTACAGGGATGCATGGATCTAGACATCCCAAATAAAACCAAGATGCACTCCTCCAAAAAGAAGAAACCAATCTGGTGGTCGTTGCCCATAAATAAGCTATACAACAGAAGGAGGAAACTAACACATGATAGTGCAAACTTCACAAAAGGAAAGGTAAACCTGATCATTATTAGGAAGAAACAATGATCGCTCATAAAATAATCCAAGGCCAGTTTCTAAAGACAAATTGCCAAGGAATCTAAGAATAACAACCACAAAGCCTTCATTAGCTATACCAAACATTTAGGTGGCAACTCTCAAATATGCTGTCAGCTACTGCAAAATGGCAAAAAATACACTGAACCAACTGACATTGCCCACATCTTGATGGACAAGTTCAGTGCAAACATCACCCCCCTTCACCCCCAAAAAGGCCTGTGTCCATCCCAGAAGAATGCAGAGCCCCAGACTTCATGGACATGCAAGTAAAAACAGCCCTCTCCAAAGCTAAGAACACAGCATCAATGGGACTGGATGGTGTCCCAGGCTGCGTCTTACACCAGCCCCAAAAGGAACTACACCCTCACCTACATTCACTGTCCACATGCAACCTTACCACAGGCTATGTACCCAAAGAATGGCATACAGCAACAGTCATCCAGCTCCACAAAGGTGGTGCCACAACAGAACCTGGAAACTATTGCCCTATAGGCCTACTCAGCCTGGTCTGCAAAGCTATGGAGCAAATTATCATGGAATCCATAAACAGAGACATTGGGAACCTCCAGACACTGGACTCTACCCAATTTGGCTTTGTTAAAGGCAGATCCTGCCTCCTAAACCTAGTTGACTTCTTTGAAACAGTTACCAAGGACATAGATGGAGGTGAAAGTAGTCTACACAGCCCACCTGGATCTCACTAAGGCCTTAGACACCATTCCCCACTCTGGCATCATGGACAAGCTTACCAGCTTGAACATTAACCCCTATGTCACAGGATGGGTGGCCAACTGGCTCACAGATCAAACACACATGGTCAGAGTTGCGGGTGCCATGTCCGACTCTAAACCAGTCACAAGTGGCATCCCCCAGGTCTTGTTCCTGGGACCCTGCCTGTTCAGTAGATACTGCTCAGAGATACAGGCAAGCATGGGAGGAGTATGGCTGACCAAGTTTGCAAGACACAGACATCCTCCAGAAGGGTCTTACAGAAACAGATACCTGGTGTCAAAACAATGCCCTCAAGCAGAATGCCAAAAAATGCATAGCCATCCCCTTTGGATAAAACAAAGTGCCCACACAAATTACCACATAGGTGGTAATCCAGTATGTACGGAGAATGTAATTATGGACCTGGGAACCCAGGAAGATAGTAAACTCTCCTTTGATGATCACATTGCCAAAGTGTTTAGAAATTCCTTCTATGTAGCCCACCTAATGTCACCTAATGTAACCCACTTTGTCAAGTCTGATGATGTCACCATCATACAAATATACCTGTGGAAAGAAGAGCTCCCAGTAATGTGTATAGTGTGTCGTGTAAATGCGTACTGCTGTAATATCATAAAGTAGTTAGGTAGGGGTTTGAATCTAGCACTTGTGTGTGTGTGTGTGTGTGTGTGTGTGTGTGTGTGTGTGTGTGTGTGTGTGCGTGTCTCCTTGGAGAAGAGCAACCTTTTTGGAGACTACTAAAACACCTTAAAAGTGGTATACTTATCTTTGTCAAGTCTGATGATGTCACCATCCTACAAATATACCTGTGGAAAGAAGAACTCCCAGTAATGTGTACAGCACGTCTTGTAAATGTGTACTGTTCTAGTATCATAAAATAGTTAGGTAGGGGCTTGAATCCTGCACTTGCCAACTGTATGAGAGTGTGTGTGTGTGTCTCCTTGGAGAAAAGCAACCTTTTTGAAGACTACTGAAACACCTTAAAAGTGGTATACTCATCTTTGTCAAGTCTGATGATGTCACCATCCTACAAATATACCTGTGGAAAGGTGAACTTCCAGTAATGTGTATAGTGCATCGTGTAAATGCGTACTGCTCTAGTATCATAAAGTAGTTAGGTAGGGGTTTGAATCCTGCACTTGCCAATTGTATGGAAGTGTGTGTGTGTCTCCTTGGAGAGGAAAAACCTTTCTGAAGACTACTGAAACACCTTAAAAGTGGTATACTCATCTTTGTCAAGTCTGATGATGTCACCATCCTACAAATATACCTGTGGAAAGGAGAACTCCCAGTAATGTGTATAGCGCGTAGTATAAATGTGTACTACTATAATATCATAAAGTAGTTAGGTAGGGGTTTGAATCCTGCACTTGGTGACTGTGTGTGTGCTCCACGTGTGTGACACTGTTGGTCAATGTGTCATGGGTTTTGCTTTTACTACTGCATGACATATCACAATGACAACAGTATGTGCATTACACATGTCAGGTAGCTGTGTGGCAAATACATATACATACATGTGACCTCAATTATTTCATAGATGGGAACCCTGCTTTCTCCGTGAACACATCTGTTATCTTTGCCAGAGTGTGCTGCCACTTTCCAGACCTTAGGTCACATCTGTATGCTTGTGACAAGCCTAGCCACTGCAGTGATCCCTGGCCTACGTCATCCGTTTCACATACACTCATTACGGTTTCTATTGAATAGTGTGAGTGAGGGTTTATGCCTGAGGTATATTTGAAACCTGTTCAAAAGCAGCAAATTCTGTCAAAGATGGCTATTTATTATAGGTGTGCAACAACCTTTGTGGATATGCATGCAGACCCCTTATTGCTTATATGATCCACAGAGGGATTTCCAAAACCCTTTGGAAATGTGATTATCAAAGGAGAGATGACTTAACACATGGCTCTATGTATACATCGGTACCTGTTCCACATTTTGGGGGCTACTACCTATGTGTTACTCTGGGGATACTATGTTTTGTAAAAGTGGATGACTATGCATTATTTGGCTTATAGCTTTACAGCATGGGTTTGACACCAGGTATCTGTCTGTATGATACCTTTTTGAGGATGTGTGTGTCATCTGGAGAATGCATTACAGCCCACAGTATGCATTGCCAAACGTGGCCAGACATATCCCTACTGTGTTTGCTTGTACCTAAGAAAGCTATATGCCAAACAGGAGTGGTCCCAGTACTGAGTGCAGTTGAATACCACTTGTTACTGGCATAGAATAGTACTTGAAGGCTGCAAATATTACTGTGTGCCCTACATCTGTGTGTCAGTTGTCAAGCCATCATCTAACAATTGTTTATGGGCAGGCTGTTGAGGTTATGTATACCACCAGAATGCAAACCAATGACAGATAGTAACAACAGTATCACCCACAGCACAGTGTCAAACCGTGTCATACACATACGTGTACTCAAGTTCCAAAATGTGTGTAGGACAATGCATACTGGCCACCAATAGAAACTATGGAGTATTAACACTGTCTAATACAAGGCATGTCACGCTGCCCATGTGTCCAATACATGCGTACATGCAGACAGTGCACCTCAACCATGTTCACAAATGTACACCTGCAAATCTGTGCTGCACACATCCCACACTTACTGTCCACTCTATAACACATGCTGACAAAACTACACACATCAGCCAAGTGGCACATGGGCAGACAATACACAATTGGAATAAACACTGGTGTAAACAATACTACATTGATAATTATAGCTTTAATGCATCATGCCTGCTCAACTACACCTTCAAGGATATCATTACACTTTACTGCTGACAACATGCTACACATTAAAACATTGCTATACTGGAATAAAGTCACCCTGTGCATCAGCACCATGTTAACCTGTTCCTGCATCAATGTTACAGAGGAAAGGAGGTGGCACAGGTTTCATCATATGCACAAGGTGAGTTGTTGGCTTGCCAGAGGCCTACATTGAGCCATACAATCGACATGTGTGTGTGTAAGTGTATGTGTGAGGGCCAAGAGTAGTGTTATGGGCAAATGTGGATGTAATGTGTGCGGGTATGTGTTTGCCCTAGGTTTCTGGTTTATGTGTGTGTGTCTGCATGCACACAGTTCCACCATGTGGCTGCCATATACAGGGATTTGTGGGACAGCTACAGACTGTACCTGGCAGGCTTTACAGATCACCGTCTCTGGCCATGGATACGGGACCTGTGCCTGGCAGGGGTGCTACAGAGAGTATCAGGTACTAATCCAGACTGGGTACTATCCTCAGAGGTTGACATCTGTCCACTGGATCCAGGTCCCTGCTGGGACTGGCCAGAGCCACATGTACATGGTCTTCTAGGGTGGTCTATAGACAGCCCCCCCAACATTGCTGAGGATGGTACTGGCACTACGGGAGTGGCTATGACTTGATGCATGTCCACAGTGACTGCCAGCTGATGATGTTGCTGGCATACGTCCACGGCCACGTCTCAACCATCCTGCACTGTCCTAACACATGGATATGACATTGTGAAGGACATCTAATGTCTCACCCCAATGTCTATCAATGACCTCAGTGTAATTACGTATGGCACCTGCTAGGTCACGGATACTGTCATTTACAGAGGTGTTATAAGCCCTCTGTGCCCTTAGTCCCTGTCTGGTGTACCGCTCCATATGTGCCTGTGCCTCCATGACAGCCTGGAACATGTGTGTGGTTGTAAGAGTTGTGGCACGTCTGCCAGGGGCATGATGACCAGCAGTGCTCTGACGAGAACCCCTGGGCACCTGCCTATGTGGTACCATTCCAGACATCTGTCTATGGCTGCTGTGTCCTGATGCATGTGCCATAGATACCACACTGTCCTGGCCAGTGGCGATTGTACACTGTCCCTCTGCTAAGGGCATTAGTGATGATGGATGTACAGGCAGTATGACTGTGTGCATGGATGGGGTGGAGACTTGTGTACTGTCAATTGGTGGCCCAACAACAGACCCTGACAAACCTGCCTGTGCCTCAACACACCTATCCTCATTATCACTATCTGTGTCAGTGACATCAGGTTCCCTGCTGCACTGAACAAGCCCCACCCCAGCACCTGTGAGAGGAAAACAGGAAACACACTTTAAGACCTGTACATGATGTCAGACCACATGCACACACACAAATACACTCCTCACTAAAGCAGACAGACACACACACACACACACACACACACACACACACACACACACACACAAACACAAACACAAACACACACACACACACACACACACACACACACACACACACACACACACCACCAGCAATCTCAGAACATACTCAATAGCAGTTGATGGTGGGGTACAGTATCACAAGCAAAACAGTCATATCACACATGTCAGCATGCAGGACATGTGTTGCTCAACATCAGGCAGTGCAAGTGTAGACAGTCCTTGTTGCTAACAGTATACATGGCTTTGATGCATGTGTTTTCTTGTTCAGTGATTTGCCTCCCCCTGGAACGCAATGCATACATAGACACAACATTGCTGTGCAAGTATTCAAAACTTTGTAATGTACTGTGCACCATCACTCACAGGTCTACATACCATGGCTGGATGTGTATCTGTGTGTCACTTAGATATCCAATTCTGATTAGAGTCTTTGTGTCTTTAGCAAATAATTGTGGACATAGTTTTAGCTCATGCATGATGTGTATACACACAAGATCAGTGGTGCATGTATAACTGATGGAATACCATTGGTCCAAATACCCAATGTACAGTAGTTATAGTGAGTGCAAATCATATTGTGGACATGCCAGTCTCATCCATGACATGGCATGCTAAAACACAACTACAGATTTAAACATCACACATACCCAATGTGTGTCATATGACCTAGCCACTCAATAGCATCACAAGACATATATGTGTCAGTTGTGCAAATGGTGATTGGTATGCATATTGTTTAGAGGTGCATATGTTTTCACACACACAACATTGAGGTGTATAGCAATGAAAGCTATGTGTAGTGCTATGGTTACAATAACTGGATGGGGTGTAGTACCATACGCCATCATCATGAAGCATCATGTGGTCACTCAAGGCTACAAATGTGTCCCAAACCAGCACCTATCATGCTGTACCAGAACTGCACTACCATGGCTACATTCACCATTTCACAACCAGTTGTTACATGGGTTTGTAAGGAGGCCAATAAGGAGCATTCCCTAACTTGAATGTGTTGTGTGTTGCAGAGTGTTTCACTGCCCTATGATAGGCCTCTACCCCTCAGGTATATTATGTGTGCTGTGTGGATGACATTTGGGATACTGGAGTGTGACTTTACAGAGGGTTTGTCAATCCTTCATGTGTAGCATGTTAACATGTTCTGTGTATGACACAGTTGTGTATGTTACGTGCATGTTGTGTATCGACTCTGCCTATCCAATGGTCACTACAGTGTAGCCACATTTATTTGAGATGGTCTGTGTATTGCATGTGTTTGAGGCAGCTAATCACATTAGTGAGATGTGAGTGATCTCACAGCAAACATGCACATCATGCATTATGGGTAGATGTGTTACATGTGTACATGGCCTACACCTTAACTATGGCATGCACTTTTTATTTGCAATAATAAATGTAGAACACACTCACCAGCATCTGTCCGCTGCCTTGCTGTCACACCAGAGGGACCTACATAGATATGAGACAGTTAGTCAGTGGTGACAACTGTGGCATTGCTACTGTGGGTTTGCAATCTTACAGTAGAACAACAGTTTACATTCACAGGTCTATAGATTATGTTCCAAATTATCAGTATTGCACAACTACAGGCTCCACATCTTCTAACTACAAAGTATACATCTCACATATGCATGATCTACAATAGAGGTAACAGTAATCTACAGATATGCCATGTTACCTGCATTCTCCATGTGTTCTTGCTGGGTGGCTCCAACCTCCATCATGGTAAATATCTGCTGTTGTTGTTGTTGGGCAGGTGCCACCAGGCTCAGGAGCAGCTCCTCCACTCTGGTGAGGGGGGGATGGATGTTAACCCCACCACCTGTTGCAAGCTGTTGTCTCCGTACATCAGAAGCACGCTGACGGACATGTCTATGTAGATCACTGCAGTGGTGGCGTACCTGCTCATATGTCCAGTTATGCAGGCCTACCTCATTTACCCTCCAGACAACATCTTGCCACATTGCAGTATGCTCCTGCTGGTCTTGGCTGGTTCTGGAGAATAGTAGGCTGTAGTGCTGAATCATACAGCTGGTAAGAATCTCATCTTCAGCACTACTGTAGCTAGGATTTCTATAATGTGCCATGATCCCTGGAAGACATAAAGAAAAAATATGTCTGAGCAAGTCATATGGCACATTTAACATTATACAGTACAGATATCACTGAACTGCCATATACAGAAACCTATTAGCTGACTGAGATTAAACACTTTCACTACCACTTATCAGTGCTCACCCCACAACTGCTTGAAAGTGCCTGGCATGCTCTATATAATAAACCATGCTCTGCACAGCAACAAAATACAATCACTATATAAGACTATACAAGAGTACCTGGCACACTGTATAGTGATTGTATTTTGTTGCTGTGCAGCAACAAAATACAATCACTATATAAGACTATACAAGAGTACCTGGCACACTGTATGCAACACAATGCACCACCTAGCCACAGCAGATATAGATCAAGCCAATGCATAAAGAAATATGTCATCCATTGCAATGTTTGTAAGGTCCAGTTACAGTATTACCATTATACCACACAACCTGACGGCAAACCCGTGGCCAAAATATGTGCACAATTGGTGAATATAGGTGGCATACTACTGTAGTAAACTATAAATGTTGCTAGATATGCAGTTATATATGGTAACACATACATGGCAGAGGACATGTTGCAGGCATACCCACACACACATCAGACATAATTACAAGACACAAAGGTATGGCAACAAAGATAAGCTTTACGTGTGTACCATACAGTACTGTGTGTCAGTACTTACAAAACCTTAAGCTTGAGGAATGTAATCTGTGATGACTACAGGGACCACACAAAACAGTGGTTCCAAGCAATGTGGACATACACCATACTTTGCTGTTTAGGCCCAGAGCTTCAGGTAGTACTACAGTACATACAGGATTTGGATTCAACATCAGTACCAATCAATAAGCATACATGTAGTGCTTTAGCCTCCAATGACACACCCAGTTAACACCAAGGGACTACATCAGACTGCATGCCATAGTGCTTTATCTGCCTAGCAACAGCATACACAGCTTTTGCTGGGATCAAAGCAAGGACCCATAATACCATGACAGAAACAGTTTCCCACTAAGCTATCCCACAAATACACATCTTTGACGTATTCACCAACACATTGACCATCACACTCAGTCAACTTTACATAGAATCTAGTGCAACAAGTAGATGTGGGTGTGTATGAGTATATATGACTCTCTCTCTCTCTCTGTATATATATATATATATATATATATATATATATATATATATATATATATACACATACATACATACATATACACATCCCTTGGTGTACATATACATATACATATAGGCACATATACAGTCCACCTTTCATGATGGGAATATCAATTATACAAAGGATGTGAGGTATACAGTAATGTAATAATATTGCACAGTCTTGTGAGAAATGCACTGAAAGTGTTCACAGCCCTGGTAGCTTTAGCAGGCCACACTGGCTGCAACATTGGAAATTGAACAAAACACCCACAGTGTTTAACCACCACATGTCATATACCAGCACCGTATGCTGTCTTGTTTGTCACACACTAAAACCTACATACAAATATGAACATAACAACCTTCACAACATATGTATGTCCACCCTTCACAAACAGTTGCAATATGTCCCTTGCTCTATGCACATATGCAGATGTTAATATATATGACACATATATATCTCTCCGTATGTGTGTGCCATACACACACAAGGTCCACACTGTTGTAAGTCCCTGGACCTCACAGCTGAACTGTTGTGCCTTGCATTCAACATGAACTGGTGTCACATGTGAACACGCAGTAACATTAGAGGGGGTATATATAGCTCCAAATGCTAGATTAGCATACTAGCTTGGTACAGCAGTTGCCAATGCTAAGCTACACTTTAATATGACTATCATGCATGTGTTACTCTGTCACACCCATGTTTATATAAATGTTTGCGCTAATCCCCCAAACAGCCATTGGCCACACTACTGTACAGAACACAGATAACATGGATCAGATGTTTGACATTTAACGCTGACCTACACATTTCACAGTTATGTCCCACTGCCCACAGGTACACACTGAATTGTCCATGGCAGTAGTTAAGCAAGACATCTGTGCACAGATATGTACTGCTGCCACATATATATGGTTCACATTATATAGTGTACTCTTCAAAAACATCTACTACATGCCAGTAAATACATATCTGTTACATACCTTTCCTTTGTATAAGTTGGTATTTCTTTTTCTTTCTCCTTTTGCTTTTCACTGTCTCTCTCTCTCTCTCTCTCTGTCAGTCTCTGCAATAGAGTGATTGAGTTTGTTGGCAGCAATTACAGCCTGTTTTTATAGGTATTTGCACATGTGCATGTGATGGCCTCTGCACCAATTGGTGGCCACCATTTGCTAATTGCATGCAGCCTGCTGTGTGGTAATTGCAGTAATCACTGTCATAGCAACCCAATGCTATAAATTGCTAACTCAGGTAGGTGTGGCCCTTTCAGCTTTCCAAGATGGGGATCATGCTTGTTTGTTGTCGACATCGTTCTTTAAGGCAGAAGGTTGGTATAGTTTTTATATCTGAAGCCAGGGGTGTAGCCAGTGATTTAAATGTTGTACTCGGACCTGAATGTTGCTGCTTCCAGTACACACTTGTCAGTGTAGAATTGTACTCACCCAAGATACATGGGAGTATGTACTTTCTTTTCTAATTGTACAATTAACTGCCATACAAAACTAGTTATTGAGATGTATTCCTTTGGCACATGAATTGTTTGTGAACTGCTATACTGTAAATATTAATTTACTCACTTCTGAACAGTTTGTGCTTTTTTAGTGTTGACATTAGCACAGGCTGCTCAAGAAAACTGGACAAATTTCAGTACTGAGTATGCCTACCTACATCCTTGGCAGACCCTGAACACACAGGTATATTCTACATTTGGGTAGGGGTGCAGAAGTACAGACAGCATTATGTACTATTGTGTGAATTTTATCTTACTGATCTTAAAGGGTTGCTGTGTACCTATTAGTTTATCAAGGCAAGTAGTCTGTCTGCGTAGCTCCCAACTGTGGGCCTATCCACATGGTAGCCAGAGGTAATGTCTGTTATTCTTTGTCTGTGCACCACACTGGTCTTTTCAGCAATGGAACAATGGCATTGTTACAGTTGGTTGCTACCAGTACATGGCTACATCCATTTGTATTTCAGTGTTGTACTCCTACATAAGGGTATGCTTTTGGAACTCCTTCCAAAGCTATTTGCAGTGTATAACAGCAGAAAAGCTGATATGCCTGTGTGTTTCTGCCTCTGCCAGGACTCTCAAACATTCAGGTACATATTTGAGCAGACTCAGGGAAAAGTATGTAAAAGTGAGGTACACCTTTAAAATATTAGTGCCACTAAGTTGAGACTTTTGAGAGAACCAGAGCATATGGATTAATACACCTTTTCTGAAGTACAAGCAGTGTCTACCTCTTACTTATTGTCATTATTCATTAAGTGTAATTCACCACCTTTCTGGCCAATGTCAGTACTTTTCAGAGGGATTCAGAGGGACACAGCTAAAATTTGTTTCAAAATCAGGAACATTCCTGAAAATTAGGCACAGTTGGGAGGTATGGCCCCTGCCCTAATCAGAAATGCCAGTGTATGTCCTGCTATGATACTGTGTGGGGGTTGTAAAGTGCTGCTGTAACATTATTTCCTGCTAGAATGGCTGCTTCTCTTATCACAGTCATGTAATGCAATTCTACAACAACTGCTGGTAAAGATCCACAGAACAAGTTGTGTGTTATGGCATTCCTATTTTTCCTTTACATTCACTCACTCTGATGCATGATATATTTATTTCAGCACCAACTTGTTGTATATCTATCGTGGCTTAGTGGTACTTCATGAAGTGTAGTGTGTACAAGGTCCTGGGTCCGAGACTGACAGAGATGTTTTATTTTGCTGCTGAGCAGAACAAAGGCCTTCACATACAGAGTGACTAAGGCACTTTTAAGCGGGTTTGCACAATGCTTAGCTAAGCGCACACTCGCACAAACCCACTAACTACTGCTTAAAAGTGCTTACTCCCGCTAACCCCCGCGCTCATTTCTTTGAAAGAAAAGAAAATGGGGAGACAGGAAAGTGGTGAAAAAGGGGCACAAAGAGGGAAAGACAGTAGGGAAAACAGCTTGGGATGTGCAGGATGGGTGTAGGGAAGGTCCATAGCTGCCCATTTCTTTAACAGCAACAGCTGTGCATATGCAATAAATTTGGAGGGAAATATGAAACCTTCCACCCCTGAGAGAGGGGTGAGGACAACAAAGTATGTTGTACTGCCAATTAAATTACATTTTATGTGTCCAGCGGACATGAGTGCAGAATGAGCAGCTATGTATGGGGCATAATTTTTTTGGGAGCAGATTGCCCTTTTTTTTCAGGTGAGAGTGGAATGTGGGGTAGGGGAAGTAGGTATATTTTGGGAGGTAGGTTGGGTAGGTAAACAGTCAAGGCAAACAAGACGCATACAGGGGCGGAATATGACACATGTGGTGGGTGAACACCATTGACGGGGAAGGATGTTTGGAAATCGCAAGCCCATGAGCCCACAGATGGCAACAATGGAACTGAGATCCCCACCCATGGGCAGTCACCACTGCACCTTCTCAGCCCAGAGAGTGGCTGTGCTGGGGGCTGCATAGGAGGGGCAGGATCACCCGTGAGTCGTGCCACTCGTGCCTCAAGCTGGCGAAGAGGATCAGCAACAGAACGCTCAATCTCTCTATGCACCACAGCCCGGGCCATTTGGAGGGTGATAGGTGGCCCTCCTCCACCCACGCTTGCATGGGGGATGAGCCCCATCCCCTGCAGTGCTTTTACCTGAAGGTGGCACAGGGCCAATGGAGGAGGAGGTCCCAGGCTGGGCACCGGACCTGCTGGTGCCAGGTGCCATCGCCAGCTGAGGTGGGACAGGTGGGTCCGTTGGGACAGGCCTTCCCATACGTTCTATGTTTTGGAGGATTTAATGAAAATATGGGTTAGTAACAGTCAACAGCATTCCCAATTAGTTATAACAGCATGCAGAAGTATTCCCATTAATCCAACACAACGGAGTTCTAACAGTTGAACAGCAAGCATAACACATGCATATATAGAACAACAGTGAACATTACAACAGCATGCAGGTTTAATTGATAGCAACAGGCCACCAATATTGTGGTATTTGAACAGGGCACATGCATTGAAATAAATGCAGATATTTATAAACCAAAAGGACATATGTCCCAACAAATGTTTTGAGATTAGACATACCCATTGAGGTGTGGAATTGCATTTTTTTATGCACATACAGTAGGGTAGAAAAAATATAGCTCCATTAACAACTTATAGATCCTTCTAGTTTACACTACATTCCTATTAACTGCAGTTATATGTCCCCTACATGTATTATTACACTACCAATTGTCCTTAAATTGTGAAATGGGTTTTGCTAGATCTTTATATACATGAGCTGTATCTGACATACAAACTGTCTGGGATGCAGATGTTACTGCTACATATTTTGTGAGTTGCTCATACACACTACTGCTGAGATGGTACACTGACAGCTCTACTTTCCTATAATTATCTAGATATGTCAGGTGAAATTATCAGTTATATGTTAACAGCTCCCTACATTTCTGGCAGCACACTGACATTTCTGGGGAACACAATACCAAAGCTACTCAAGTGCCAGATTAATCTGTACATGCTGGGCATGAACCAACATTTGAGGACTGTAAATATGCTTAAAAGCTACTGGCACTCCCTTCATTCACTTTATATGGGCCTACCCAAGTGTGAGTTAACAGCGCTTAATACAACAGTACTATTTCTATAATGCAAGAGTACAACAACATATCAAAGAAAATGACACAGACACACTCCAGGAATTATACCTTTATTAAAGACTTAAAACACTTTTCTAGAGGCTCTCTCATTTATTTTATATAACAATATATGCAGAATAATTATTAAAGAATTATTATACATTTATTTATTGGGTTAAAACACTTTTTTTCAGGCTCTCTCATTTATTTTATATAACAGTACATGCAGAATAATTACTAATCTGCCTGGTGGTGCAGCCTTAGCAGCCTATCTGCATAGGCTTGCTGGTTCGCAGCGCGGACACCTGCAGCTGTGAAGTAAATTAAGTGATATTGAGACATACCTATCCATAGTATAGACTAGAATAGCAATTCTTACATACTTAATTCCATGGCTACTTACTCTGTAGTGGGGCATTTTCCATCCCATGGGCCTCCTGAATCCACTGGTCCAGTTGATCCCCCTTTTATCTCTTCAGGTCTGAGTAGTGGTGTCTGACCTGCTCACCAGTCCAAGGGACGCCTCTGGCACTGGTGAGTTCACGAGCTAGACGGTTCCAGGCTTCCACTTTGTATTGGGCGCCCTGGTACTGGCCCCGCAGGAGTCTATCCTCATGATTATGGACAAGGAGCCAAACCATTACTTTTGACTCCTTAATGCCCCAATGTTGCGCTGGAAATTGAGAGCCCTCTCCAGCACCGGCCATGCTGCCTGCAGATGGGAGCTACAGCCAGTTATGGCAAGTATTCCCGCCTATGGAGCTTAAATATGCCTCATTTACCGCACTTATTTGTGATTGGCCAGTTTTGAAAAAACTCAGCTGAAGGCACACCTGCTTAGCAATGGGTAAGCTTCCATTGATATGTATGTGTGTGTTGAAAGTGCATGGTTATGAAATGCTGTCATGGCTTAGTGGTTCAGTACTGTGATTATGGTGCACAGTATCCCAGGTATGAGCCTTGTCATTGCTTTTTATTTTACTACTGGCCAGACCGGCTAGGAGGTGTGACTGTGTTTAGCCGACTTTGCTTAACTTTGCCCGACGTCGCTCTATGTTGCTCGACATTGCCCAATGTTGCACTGGTTATCGTAGAGCGCAACTCCGCGCAGACATGTTCTGTTTGCGCTAGTTAGAGCGATGCACAGCTACGCGCAAAGCCATTGCGCTAGTTAACGCAGTGCTCAGCTAAGAGCAATTACATTTAAATATGCTTAATACTAGTCAACTTTGCTTAGCAGTGCTTCATATTGCTTAAGATACGTTACTTATGCATCCATCAGTATGCATAACCACTTCACCTTCATATATATATATATATAATATATATATATATATATATACATATATATATATATATATATATATATATATATATATATATATATATATACATATATATATATAAATTTGTTCACTACTACATAGGCCATTTCAATGCTTTTTACAAAAATTTAAATGATAAATGTCAGGAATTATTTTTATATACAGATTTCCAACATAAAATAGAAGGGGGAGTGGTGGGACTCGAACCGGGAGTGCCTCCTCTTTGTGTGAAGGCTCTACCACTACGCTATCGCTATTTCGCTTAATTTGCATATTAGTTTTTTATTATCCTCTTCAGTGACTAAACTGCTAACTGTAGCTAAGCAATGGGCAAACCCACGCA
This sequence comes from Protopterus annectens, assembly GCF_019279795.1. Taxonomy (NCBI): domain Eukaryota; kingdom Metazoa; phylum Chordata; order Ceratodontiformes; family Protopteridae; genus Protopterus; species Protopterus annectens. Next base: position 442,399,137 of record NC_056738.1, read on the forward strand.
AATACGGGCAGCTATATCAGAAATCATTAAAAAAAATATATATATACATTTTTTACATTTTAGAATTGTACACGGGTTTAGAATGTGGGGGAGTGTAGTGTTGGGTATGTACACATTTGCTCGTGTAAGTAGACATTTTCTGAGTGCCAGACTTGTAGGGGCATGGATTTTTGGACTGCTTGGCAGTCCGACATGCCCCCTGCACTCGTGCACGCTCTGTGTTAGCCTTAGAGTTAAGGCAGCGTGCCCTCATTAATATGCATGGCGCACTGCCATCTTATTCTTAGACTGGCTCTTCTGTGTAAGACTAATCTAGTCTTACACAGAGGATTAGTGAATCCTGGGGTATGTGTTTTTTTGGTTAGATTTCGGTGTTCACTTTATTTTTGGTAGTGTGCGAGAGATTTGGTCTTAATCCAGAGTTTTCAGGCAAAATCTCTGTTTTGGATAAGAGACCAAGTAGAGTTGATGAGCCAAAGGAAACACCGTGATTTGACTCTGACAATTCTGGGAGGGTCAAGGGAGTCCAGTGTGTTTAGGAAGAGGGAGCTGAATTAAAGAACAGCTTCATCAAGAGGTAGGGATGAAAGGAAGGATGCCTTCTAAGTAGCATAAAACAAGACTTATCAGGCCCTCTGGAATTGCTATTTAAATGTAGCCTCTGAAGAGGCTTCATACCTCATGAATGGAGAACAGCAATAGTCATCCCTCTACACAAAGGTGGGCCATCTATATACCCTGAAAACTACAGACCAATAGGTCTCACTGACCTCATATGCAGAGCCATGGAAAGAATTATCATGGAAATGATCAATAATCACATTTGAAACATCCAGAAACTGGACCCAACCCAATTTGGTTTCATCAAGAGTAGGTCATGCTTACTCAACCTGGTATATTTCTTTGAGAAGGTCAACAAAGCGATGGGTGAGGGCAAAGCAATTCACGCTGCCTACCTTGCCTTGGATAAGTCGTTTGACACAATACTTCACTTGGGCATTGTTGACAAACTCAAGACGTTAGTTATAACATGGGACATACATAAACAGTAATCTAGTCTTTGATCATCACATATCTACAGTAGTGAGGAAATTATTCTATGTTGTACAACTTATAAACAAAGGTGAGGTGTCTAGATCCATGTAGGTCATTGTTCCACTGTATTCAGCATTTATCAGACCTATCATTGGGTACAGTCCTACCATTGGTATGTACCCAACCAGGCACATCCAAAAACTGGAACATCCACAGAGGCTCCTCACTAAAAGAATACAGGGCATAAGTAACATGTCCTGTGCACAGCCTCAAGCCCCTATACCTGTATTCTGTCTCACACAGGCTGTTGAAGGGCGATCTATGCCTTACATACAAGGCATTGTCATACACCACCCTGATGGACCTTCTACATATTTGAGAAACAAACAGCACCAGAATTAATCATTCTAGAGACTTAAACCTTGCCTGTGATATAAATAGGACCTGCTGGAGAGACAAATATGTATCCCAGAGTCCCAGAGACTACTCCTTCTGTGGAATAGGTTCCCCATCCATGTGATGCATAAACCAATCCAAGTGTAACTTGCACAACTGAATAGGGAAAAGGAAATTCATCCCTAGTTTGGTAACTATGTCTCTAATGGGCACAGGCAGCCTGTAAATGCTTCATCTCCCATGCACCTGTTTGTAAATGTTTCATCTCCCAAGCGCCTGCTTACACTTATCAATGGCATCAGAAATTGCCAGAGATTCGGAACTCATGGCTAGGCTTAAAAAGGCCCTTGGGGTCATTAGCCTAGTACACACCTATGAACCTATTAGGAACTCATCCTTTCTGCTTGTGCCCCTAATTGCCTGGATGAGCAGTAATATTTGTTAAGTGTATGTTCCAGTATGTGTACTGCTTTTATATTGTATATACACACACACACACACACACACATGTGTGTGAGAGTATATATATATATATATATATATATATATATATATATATATATATATATATATATATATATATGGGTCTACTTTAAAACACCGACACGCAAAACACCGATGACGAGAACACTAAAACCGGAAGATCGACAACTGAGATGACCGATAGTTTAAAAGCACGAAACTTCACATGCCCAACAAACCACAATCCCGACAATCAACAAAACAAAACAAATACCTTTTCTGAAAAACACACACACAGCACAAGCACAACAAAAACCTTACAAACCTACACTGAACCTTATATACACAACTATCTATGCACTAACCTTAACCCAAACCCAAACCCTAAGGTCCGTCACTATCGTACACTCACCTAACCCACACCCTAACCCTAATTCACCTAACCCGCCCCTAACCCTAAAGTCTGTCATTATCGCACACTTACCTTAACATGTCCGTGTTCTCAGCATCGGGCTTTTAAACTATCGGTCATCTCAGTTGTCGATCTTCCTGTCTCGGTGTTCTTGTCGTCTGTGTTTTGCGTGCCGGTGTTTTCAAGTAGACCCATATAGATATACATATATATATATATGTATGTGTACATATATTTATGTGTGTGTGTGTGTGTGTGTGTGTGTGTGTGTATATACATGGGTCTACTTCTAAATTTCAAAGTTTCAAAACTTTGAATTTCTTATGGTTGAGACCATAAGATCAAAGTTTTGAAACTTCAGACTGCTTAAATGGAGATCACAGTACAGTGCAGAACAGTATATTTACTGTTGTACTCACTGCAGTGTGATCTCAGAGTTGGTATATTTAATTATCAGGGGGCATTGGGGGTGCAGGGGGGCTTGCCCCCTACAAAAACATAAACAAAATATTTTTTCATTTTTATTTTTTTTATTTAAATTTCAAAGTTTCAAAACTTCGATCTTATGGCCTCGACCATAAGAAATTCAAAGTTTTGAAACTTAGAAATTTAGAAGTAGACCCATAGATATATATATATATATAGACCAAGTAGTCTAGTTGAAGGTTAACCTATTACCCCCTTTATTGAAAGCCAGGTCAGCAAATAGAGCGGGCTTGTCATACAACACTGGCTGTACTTAGCCACCATTTTAGGATTCCCATACACACTAGTTCTTCTTGGCCACCCTATTTTGGTGCCCATTTTAGTAGTACCTCTTAATTCTCTCTTTTTTGAGTGTGGTCATCACTTTATGGTCAGAGTTAAGGGTTGTTCTGACAAAATTGTACATTCTTCAAGCATGCATTCTTTTATGTAGGCCTTACAAGAATAAAATGATATACCTGCTCAAGTTTCCTTTCCAATCCTTTTTAGTTGTGGTTGTATATCTTTGGGGTATTGATACTGCTTTGCTTTTTATCTTTAGTTTCAGTGAAGATTAGGTTATATGTACTTGTCACTTGCCAGTTTTGAGATCCCCTCTTCAGAGCATTTTCTTCTGTTACCCATTTAGACAACTGTTCTCCGTCATTTAAAATTTTAGAAGGCTACACCTTTCCTTCTTTTGAGCTACACATTTAATTTAGGCATATTTCTAGCTAAGACCTCGCTTATCAGTCTTCCTTACCTTACCTGGCAGTTAGTGCAGAGGACCAAGTCTAAGAGCTGTTAATAACCTGTTTCTGTAGTCCGGGGTTTGAGTTCTTCAGACTCTACTGTATAACTCTAGGCATGTCACTTAAACGAAAAGTGCCCTAGAGGAGCTGGAAACCTGGGCTTGGGCATTCAATGGTCTGCACTGCATATCTAGTAACTACTTGTGAACCTACGTTTCTGAAAAACAAAGCTTTTCTTAGTATATCAGTCATTCTTTAAGCATGAAAGTGGCTATAGGCTCTTTTTTATAGTCACCTTTGTTACTGGTTATACTTTCATGGCTTTCTAATAATGGTGGCTTCTCCTTCTTCTTCATTGCATGACAGTGCATAAATAAAGTTTCACCAGATCTAAACTGTCAATAAAAGATGACTAAAAGTTATTTCCTTTGACAAGGGTGTCAGGGTAAAGAATCTGAAGCCCTGCAGTTTGTTGTGGGGCATTTTAATGAAACAAGAATTGTCAGGTCTTCTTCATTCATTCCCATGTTTCTTCCAAAACTTCCCATTGACCAGGCTGAGATCGCATAATAGTAGTGGTAAGGAAGTTTCTCTGTCTCCAATCTGGTGTGATCTCAAAATTAATATATTTACAAATGCAGGGTGGCATAGATCCATACTGGCTACTATGCAGCCATTCTATCTGGTTAGTAGATGGAATTGCCTTCTGTTATATAAAGTGTGATGACCTGGTAAGTCTTCTTAGTGCACATCCAGCCAGAGTGGTTTTTACATCCGTGTTTTCTCTAACATTTTTCTGAATAATACTGATGTAGTTGTGACCTTATCATCATTGAACCCCTTTGCTAAACAGCTCAAATCATGTGGCCTTTGCGTTGAAGTCCTTTTTTGGGTTTTTGACTTGAAGGAGCCTTTGTTTTGGGACTCTGTCCAAATGGTACCCAGAGCTGCAGCTCTATCAAATCAGATGCAAAAGATAAAGGTACTGTAATAATGGATGATGAGAAAAGTTCTGGCTTTTTTTTTTTTTACTTTTTCTCCCTTTTTGTTTGGTTCAGAACCAGAGCAGCAGGAAGGAATAGTAAATATAGCACATGGAAGGGGAAGCTATCAGCCTGGGAAAGTTTTACATGCTAATTACTCCAAAAACTGAAAGTTTAATTCCTGACAGCTTCTGCAGCTGGAGGGCTAGATACAAAGCAATTTGTTGCTGTTAGTATCGAAAACTTGTGCTAGTATGTACATTTCTATTAAATGAGTTGAGCTGAGTTTTGTGAAGACAAGTATGCATCATTTCTATATAAGAAGATATTTTCCATATTTTAACAAATGAATGCTATTTTTTTAAAGAAAACATGACAGCAAGATTCTGTAAATAAGTCAGTTGCTCAGCATTAAGCTGTCTACAAAAAGAGTATGCATAAGTGGACAGGGGGCAGCGGAAGCACCTGCAGTGATATAGAAGTGCTCATGTCACCACAATGGACTAAGCAAGCCATACAATGAAAAATGCAGTCATAGCCAGTATGCCAGGAAGGGCACAAAGCACCCACATGGCTGCCTGGATGGGGGTTAATGATTAGTAGGCACTATCAACTCAAATTTGCAGCTGCTGTTTTGTCATAAAAAATAAATTAAAAATAAACTACAACTACTACTACTAATAATAATAACAATAATAAAATATCAATTTCCCTAAAAATTGAATCAGGTTGGATAAATGGAGTATGCTTAATCCAGGGTGTTGAGTGTTATTTTTACTAGTACTGCAATCAGTTGAGCTTCTCACTTCTGGCTTTGTTATTCATGAGAAATCTTGTATCATCCCCCTGTAGAACAAATAAAAATGATATCCACCTCCCTGGAGCTACACATTCCACAAATATATATATATATATATGTGTGTGTGTGTGTGTGTGTGTGTGTGTAATACGTTTCCAAGCCAGTGGCTTCCAATATTTCACACCAAGATATATGCTGCCACATCCACAGATAAGCATGACGTGACAGACCACTCACTCTCCACTGTGGCCAGCTGCCCTTCCCACATGCTGTGAATGAGTGGGTGGATACTTAAATACTTCATGTTTCTTCCACTTCTGAATGAATATGGATCACCGTGTCATAACAGCTGGTGCACACGTCATTTCTTCTTATGGTGATCAAAGGCATGCTGGACAATTCTTTTTTTGCATTATTACTGAATACCAGAGACACTAGAGAGAAATTAACACATCAGGAAAAAAACTCCATTTTGATACATGTTACTTCAGCAATAATCAGTACGGTATATAAATCTTGCTTACAAAATACAATATAACATGAGCTATGTTTCTGTGCAATTTCAGTGAAATTTTCCAAAAGCTCTGAAGGACACGTAAAGCTATTTCTTACCATATGCTGCCACCTTGAGTGTTTCTTTATTACTGCATATCTTTCAACACCTGGATTTTCAGCTAGCTGTTTAGCTGAGTCATAGGCTATAAACAACCTTGTATTACCCATGCTGAGGACAAGCTCCATTTCCCAAAACTATTTTAAACACAGGGAGACAGGTGTACATGTACAGAAGGGTAGCTGATAGGTCAGCTCCTTAAAAGGAAGACAAACATCAATCTTCTGCTCATGTTACTTAGAATTAGCAAATGTTCAAGAGATGCAAAACAACATGTGTATCAGCAGAGTAGGAAGGCTGCAGGTGGTCTAAACGGTCTAAACTTCAGAGTTTGTGAAGCAAAGCAATTAAAAACATTGTTTTCCTAGTACATCTGAGTGACTACACTTGAGCTGATTGCTAATAATATAAACATATCACAGTACTGCTTTTACTGGAAGCTGGATTTCTGCACAACATTTCTGCATACTTAAATCATGTGTCATACCAAAAGTTCTAGACAGACATTATGTGAGTACGGCAGAATGCCATTGCCTATTACATCACTGAGATCTTCCATGGACTGCGCTGTGAACACTGTAAAATTGACCATACCTCTCAACCTCTTAGAGCAATAAATCTGGACAAAGCCATAAATAAAAGTGGAACAAAGGCCCAAAAATAGGGACATATTTTAAATATTGCTCTTACAAACATAGAAAGTTGATAGAATAACAGTTTTTCATTAGCATGAATTTTCTGAAGGGTATGAAGTCTGTAACTCAAATGTCTGTCATTATTTTCTAACTTCAAGACTTAATGATTTGCTGCTATTTTGCCAGAAAACCACAATTTTATGAAAAATGGACCAAAAATATGAGGCAAGAATCTGGACATTCTGTGAAAATCTGTACAGTTGAGATGTGTGCCAGCTTCTCAAACTTTTTGTTCAATGTCTTGAGCCAAGGGAGGATCTGAGCTAATTAAAATATATATTCTGAATCACAAAGCAGAAATCAAACATTCTTAACAAGTAAGGGGGCTTAAAGTAAGGTGGGCGTTTAGTCTAGCAAACAGGAATGAACGTTTCAACACTTTTTAAAGACATAAAATTCAAACATATATGTATCTAACAGTATGTAAGTAATGAAAAGTTTGGGAAGCACAATGTTGCATTTTATTATCTGCATCTTTGATGTCAAGATGAAGGCCTTTGCACACAAACAAACATTTTTAAAAATGTATGCTCATTTCCACTTGTATAGTACTGTAATCAAACTGAGCTGAACTTACACGTCAGCTCTATGGCATAATGGCACAGAGATAACCTAGGATTGGGTAGACACCCATACACTATAGAAGATGGTTGGGAAGGGAGAATGAAGAGGTCAATGCTTGCTTGCCCATCTAAATGCAAAGAATAGTGTTGTAGATTGCTGCAACATTTGAATAGTGCCCTTCCGGATGGAGGTCAGAGAACAAGCCCTTGATGCAAGGAGTAGATATGCAAGCCTTGCCAAGCAACACATATGCACTGCATTTAGAATTAGTACAAGTGTTGAAACATGCATGTGCAATAGGGATGGCATATCCATACCCCATGGTACATGCATATCAGTCACTGAGGAGCCATGGGGGATAAGGCTAAGCAGAAAACTGTGCTGGCTGCCTTAATAAAAGCCTTAGATAGAGGCAAGCTTAAGTTTAGCTGGTAACAGAAAGAAAGAGATGTAAAACAATAAAGATAAAACTAAAATTATTCAAGACCAAGATCTTTCCAAAGCTAAGTATCTTCATCCCAAGGCAAAAACAAAACTGATATTTCACACTTAGCCTTAGAAAGAGTATTTATCTGTTTTTCTTTGACTTAAACATTAACTCCATGGCACACAATGTGATGAAGTTCTGACTGTGACCCAGTTGTCTTCAGAGTGATTAGAAATCCAGGAGTTAAAGAAACCAGTTGAGATCAAGTGCCTTTACATCAGCTCACCCATCCTGGGGAAGAGAAGTGTCCCAGTTTACTGCTATACTGACGCCTGGTGGACACCAGATTTAAAAGCAAGCAGTGCATTGACTGAGATGTGTACTCCTGTCTGTCAAGCAAGATACAGCTCTGCAGCTAGATTATGGTGCATGTCTAGAAACATGCACATGTCATTGGGCTGGCATAGTCTACCCCATCCACTTTTGTAATATGCACATCAGGCTGCCAAGGGGAAGGAAGTTAGAAACCAAATAAAAAAAAAAACCTCCTGTTTCCTGCCAGATGATGGTCACGATCCCTGGCTCTTATATTCATCCTGCAGTGGCCCTGGATGCTGAAGTGGATGGTGAATTGAATGATACAGTGTGGGATACAGTTTAAAAGTCAATCAGACAGAGAAACCAAAACTATGAAAAAGTTGATTTGAGCAAAGTAGCTCCAGCTCCACACTTATGTACAGCACTTTCTCCTGAGAAATGGTGCTTCCAGTTATCTTCTTCATCTATATAAACAGCAGCAGATGGAGGCCAAGTGAAGGAAGGAAAGCCTTTCATTAACTACTTTGCTTGGAAGATACTAACAACAGTGCTAAGGGAATGGCGCTAATTCACAGAACACTAGTCATTATCCTCCATACCTGTCTCACATGTCTAGGTTTTGCCCACTAAGTAAAGCATGCCAAAATGGTAGACGACTAAATTATAACTTCACTGCATTGCACTTACATGCAACATAAATTATCAGATAATGTAATACTTTACAACATTTAATACGTTTAGGAAAGTTGAAACCAAACTACTGAACAGAACTTTACATAAATCCATAATGTAGATAATTACTTTGAACTCATTCTTAGTGATGTTTATACTAATGAAAAACTGAGAAGAGCTCACAAATTGTGCATGGAATATAAGGATACCAGGAATAACACACACATTTATGTTAATATTTCCTTACAAATAAGTCTAATCATGTATTTGCTCTGTGAGTTGTAGTTTGTGAGGCAATAATATCTTTCAGCTCTTGCGTATAGTTGCCATACTCTGCAGTAGCTAAAAATCTATTAATTACAATATACTGCTGTCATTTAATATGATCTATATGTTCATGGATTTGTTGCTGTTGAACTTCAGGAAACTGATGCTGCATGTAAACCTCTCCACTCCTTTCTAATACGATTATCTGCCAGCAAGGCCTTGTCCTGCATGTGGACCCCCAGATCTGGTAGGTTCCTATTAAATGATCAAAGATGCATTATTTTGAATGTGTCTTGATCTAATTTGAAAGCACGAAAAGGCAAAATAGCGAAACGGCATATAAGCAAATTCTTTCCCTGGGAAAGAAATCGCTTGGCCGCTTCCGTTACGTTGTCGTTTTTGTGACTGTAGTGCAATCTCGGAGTTGGTATATTTAAATAGGAGGGTGTGGGTGGCACAGACCCCCACATCGGGGGGGGTGAGGGGCAAAGCCCCCCACTTTATGTAATTTTTTTTTTTTTTGTGTGGAACAGCGATTTTTTCTCCCTTGGAAAAAAATCATTGTTCTAAGCGTTCGAGATTGTAAACTTTTGCTTACATGGGTTCAATAAATCATTGTTCGCAGTTTTAAGCATTCAATGATTTAACATAGACCCAATCTGGTATACTGAGTCTGGGCTAAATGAAACAAATTCTTAGAAATTAACTATTCAGTGATCCTCTGTTGGCTGTTCATACAGATCTTTCTGTTGTTTATGTCTGACTGGCATTAGCAACAACACTTAATAATATATCATTGTACAGATGAAATGTTGTACTTCTGCCAGTTGTCAGTGCAATCCAAAAGTGGCATAAACTAGTGTGCTCACAGATCAAGGGAAGCAAAGCTTAATACAAGCAAGCATACTGTAGCCAGGGCACTATACAATTTTATCTCACCAGCTCTCAAAATGAGTGTTCTTTATGTGTGCTGTGTTATACAAGAACTAGAGAATGTTTGCTTAACCATGCAAGGAAACTCACAGCCTGGAGAGCTTTGTTCCTAATAGTAGCCATGCCATGACAGAGCTGTTTTTTCTGAAACTACTGGTATTTTAAAATTGTTAACACAAATGCATGTTACATTTTGTGATGAAAACTCCTGAGCTCAGGCTAAGGATTCAAAAACTAGTACTGCATTTGTAGCTTATGAACTAATAATTTAGTACTAGTGACAAGAACTACAGGAATGCTGTCTCTAGTGGGAAAAATAGTAAACAAATTAATCTCAGAGCTCACTTATTCCATTTATTCTCGCCACCTGCTGCAAAACTCTGCTGCTGAAACCCACTGTAATATACATGGTCAGTGCAATCTCAGAGAGGCTCATTGCTGTGTTCTCTTCATCACAGTTTGTAGAAAGCCTTCTGACTTACACTGTGCAGGTCTGGTGTGCACTGTAGGGATTTTTTTTACTTTTCGCTACTGTCCATTAACAGTGGAGGTGCTGATACATACATGTAAGGAAGCTTGCCTGCTGCAAAAGCACTTTTGTCTTTTTATTAACTTTGTTACTTTTCATAGTGTAAAATGATAAAATGTAACTCATACTATAATATACACAAATTAACATAAGTTAATTACTGAAACCCTTTCTTCAAGACCACTGGTTGTGTCCATATCTCTCAAATGTACAGATTTTTGCAAAATGACCAGATTTGTGCCTCATATTTTTGGTCTGTTCATCATAAAATTTGTGGTTTTCTGGCAAATCATGGAGGATGGAAGTCAATGAATAGTGACATACATTTGAGTTTCAGACTTAATAGCCTACAGAAAGATGGAAGCTAACTTTCTAAGTTTGTGAGAGCAAGACTTAAAAATTGTCCCTATTTTTGGGCCATTGTACATCCATCATTTTAGGCTTTGTCCAGATGTCTTGTGCTAAGAGGTTGAGAGGGGTCCTGTATAAAGGAATTCCTGCAATATTGCTACACGTGTATTTTTTTGTTTTTTGTTTTTTATAGTTATGCTGATGGTAATTCCAGTAGAGTTATTCTGATATCTACATGCTACAGGACTATCAATTTTCTAAGCAATATTGCTTTTCTGGGTGCGTGCAACATCATGACTAACAATTTCAAATACTTTAGAGGGATTATGAATGGAAGCTTTGATATGCTATTCTGTAATCAGTCCTGTGAGAGTAATCTTAGACAGAATAAGTACTATGGGGAGTGCTAAAGCCATGCTGTGTATTAGAATGAAGACAAACTGAAATAAAATAAAACAGTCACTGATTTGCTTATATAGCACTCATCCTTAGTACCTTGGAGAGGTAAATTACTTAAGTAAACTGTTACAGAATTGGGGGGACAGTATCATGGTTAAATGGTTAAGGAGTTTACCTTACCAGACACAAGGAACAGGGTTTGATTGTCATCTTTGAAGGAAACTGGTTAGGCTTATAATGATCCACAAGGACAGCTAACCTAGCAGTCACCTATGAAGCAAGCATGTGGTTTAAAAAAGTCATCTTTCTGAGAAATTAGAAAAGTTTTACTGGAGACTGCTCCAGCCTACGCAGCCTTGCAGTATCAAATTTCAGAATGACGAGATTAGAAAGCTGAAAGCTCAAAATTCCGAAACCCCAGAAGCGCAAATTTCAAAATCCAGAAGTCCGGAGATGTTGAAATAGTGCTTCCGGTGTTGCGGTTTGTGAATGGATAGCTGGAAGTTCAGGTAAGTATTTATCTGTAAGGGTTTTGGTTAGGGGCTTTAGTGTGTATCAGTGCGTTTTGTTACTGTGATGTGTGTGTGCGAAAGGAATGTAGCTTGTATGGTGGTGTTTTTGTGTGTTTGTTTGTGTAGTGTGACCTTGGAGTTAGTATAGTTAAGTAGGGGGGATGTGGGGAGCGCAGCCCCCCACATGGGGGGTGCAGGGGAGCTGGCCCCCTGCTTGTATGTAGTGTAGGTTTGTGTGTTTGTGTGTGGGGGGTATGTGTGGGGGGTAGGTGTGTGTATCTGTATGTGTGAGGTGTATGTTTGGTGTTGGATTCGCGATTTTGAAATTCGCACTTCTGGGGATATATATATATATATATATATATATATATATACATAGATATATATATATATATATATATATATGGATTCACTTCAGAAGCTCGAATTTACAAAATCTTGAACTTCAAATAACCGAAACCAAAACATCGAGTTTTGTAAATTCGAACTTCTGAAATGAAACCAAAAAAAAAAAAAAAAAGACAAACTTCGCTTTTGCAGGGGCGCTTCGCCCACCTGCACCCCCCATGTGAGGGGCTGTGCCCCCCACACCCCTCCTACTTAAATATACCAACTCCAAGATCGCACTACAGTGGGGAAATGGGAAATCTCCCGTCTTGCGCTGTATGCGGAAGCGCAAAACGGGAGATTTCTCATTTCCTGTCAACACCACACAAAAAAAAAACCCATTACGTACACACAGAGCGTACAAGAATCCTTGCCTCTGTGTGTACGCAATGTATTAAGGTAAGTAAACTTTTATTTTTCAACACTACACATATTCGATTTACTGAAATCTTGATCATATGGTCTCGACCATACGAAATTGATTTCAGTAATTGATATGTGAAGTGTACCATATATATATATATATATATATATATATATATATATATATATAATCTATATATACATATATAATATAGACAATATAATATATATATATATATATATATATATATATACATATATTTATATTTATAATCTATATATATATATATATATATATATATATATTGATATATATAATAATTTTCTTGGGTGGCGAAATCCAGGGTACATTTTTTGGCTAGGCTTGTATGGACCCTAGGGCCGATAGCCTAGTACCTACCTATGAACCTATATATACATATATATATATATATTTATTTATCTATATATATAATACATATATAAACATATGTATATTTATATATACATATATATATTTACATATATATATAATATATTTATATTTATGTATATATATATATATATATACATATATATATATATATATATATATTTTATATATATATATATATATATATATTTATATATATATATGTATTTTTATATATATAATATATATTTTTTTATATATTTTTATATATATATATATATGTATGTATACACATATATATATTTATATATTTATATTTATATATGTACTTCATGGAGGACATTGTTAGTCTCGTAGAGTCTTGGGTGATGTGGCTAAACTTCTTGATAAACTCTTTTTGCTGTAAGATTAGTAAAAACCTATATAGCACTCTCTTGTGTGCATATATCAAGCACTTGTATTTCCTTACATTACAGTCCTGTCTTCCTCTCAACTTCTGCATGCTGTCCACAAGTTTACTCTTCTTTTATCAGTACAACTTCTAGAAATGGATACTGTACTTCAGATTTGGTCTTACTAGTATATTGTTTAACAGACATGTGAATTCAATTTATCCATAAACCATTTCCTCAGCTATGCACTCTAGCAACTTCTTGGCTTTAGTCACTGCCTTTCTTCATGACACAGGTAGAGGTGATTATAGCAATAACCCATGCCTGGGTGTGGGTAATGCTGGATTTACCCACGGTTGGCGTGGTTTGGTCCCGAGGGACCAAACAAAGCCAACCGTGGGTAAAGCATTACCTACACCCAGAAGTGGTTATTGCTATTATATGACATTATTTAAGAAAAGAAACTATTACTTTTCTTAAATAATGGCATAGTATAATGCCTGTTTACTGCCCTTCCGCAGATGTCTGGCATCCGCGAGTTCTGATGTACTGCGCCTGCGCAGTACATCAGAGCTGTAGCAAAACGGAGAAAGCAAGATCTCCGTTGCTTTTTTTTTACTGTTTTGCTATGTTAAATGGGTTTAACATAGCGAGACAGTTTTAAAATAAGCAACGGAGATGTCCATTGCTTATTTTAAAACTGTCTCGCTATGTTAAACCCATTTAACATAGCGAAACAGTAAAAAAAGCAATGGAGATCTTGCTTTCTCCGTTGCTTTTTTTTAAAACCTGTCTCGCTATGTTAAATGGGTTTAGCATAGTGAGACAGCTTTAAAATAAGCAACGGAGATCTCCGTTGCTTATTTTAAAGCTGTCTCGCTATGTTAAACCCATTTAACATAGCGAGACAGTGTTTTAAAAGTAGAGTTATACTAATGGAAAAAAGTCCGGGCGACCGGACCTTTTTCCATTAGTATAACTCGATTTACAATTTGCACGCTGGCCAATCAGCATACACGTTTTGGGGGGGTCATGGTATAATACTCAGTTTAATTTATTTACTTTATTCTGGTTATGTTAATTTAAACGTTGCTCCAAAAATATAATTCATCAAGCCTTTTATCAAAAACGCACATTATCAATATCAATATAAGCCTCATTAAAAACACTTTTCATATCTAAAATAAATGAAAACATTTTCATAAAGCATTAAATATTACTATGGCAAATTTTGCAACTAACTTTCGGCATCATTCGTACGCATTTTGCTAAATGCTTGATGGTATGCTTGTCCCAAGTGATGAACAGCAATGCTTCCAAATCCCATGGAGCTCCAGGGGTGTACTTAGTTCTTAATTGTCCCAGATTTTATAGAACATCCCTGATTTTGCTTCACATTTTTGTCCAGTCCCTCGTAAAACTTTCGATTTATTTTTTCATAAGTAACTGAGGAATACAGTTAGCTAATAAAGCCATACATTAAAGTTTAATACTTCTCATTCTTCAGAAAATGCATGTTGATGCAAAATCTTTTGTTATAATAACTTTCTAAATGTCCCTGATTTAGGGCCTTAGTCCTGCATACATTTTGGATTTGTGCCTGATTTTTCAGCAAAGCATCTGAGTGGTATGCGACTGTATAACCTCTAATACGGGACCAAGTACTTGAAAACATGTAATTTTCTGATCTTACTGTACAGGGGCATTGTGTTAAATCATGTACCAGGCCTTGTTCACCTATAGTACCACAAGGATATCCTTGCTCATGATCCTGTAAGCTATATTCCAGCAATATATGGCCTGAGAACTGTCAGACGCACAAGCTGGTTTTGGAATAGGCAGAAGCAAATGGGATCAAACTGCCAACATCCACTAGATAACAGAGAAAGCAAGGGAGTTTCAATAAAACATTTATCTTTGCTGTATTGACTACTTTAAAGTCTGACTGTGTGGATCATAACTCATTGTAAGCACTAAATAAGCTAAAAGTTAGTACAGCACTCAACTTTCCTCACTTGTCTAGAGGAAAACAGTTTTTAGTACTTCCTCACTTGTCTAGAGGGAAACAGTTATTAGTACTTAATAAATAAGCACTTATCCAGACATGTCTATGGGTCAGCTCCTGGTGTTTTCTCCTGTCTACCTGATGAATCTGTGGATCTTGGGGAAATGCAGCAATTGCCTCATGAACACAGACAACCCTCTCCTCCTACCACCCAACACTACAACCTGTGAGAGATGCACTTATATAGCCAAACTGGAAGCAAAGCTCTCTTCACCCAAGACTGGACTAGACAGTCAAGAGGAGAAGGTAAACACTTACACCACACCACACTCATCACATAATCCCTCAAAATCTACACCACCAAAACACACACACATAGAAACACAAAACACACACCTACATTCATGGAGACTCTCAATAAAAATCTACCCGAGCAACAGGGACCTCCAAAGCAGAAACGCAAGCAACCCCCCCCCAACATAACCCAAATGACTCAAAGCCCACAAACTCAGTGTGCCACTCAACCACAGCCCATAAGGCATAACAACGTACCCAATAATAGTCATAGGTGACTCTATAGTCAGGCACACTGATGTTCCACTCACCAGGCTAAACAAGGAGAAAGTTACTGTCAGCTGCCTGTCAGGTGCCAGGATCCCCCACATAATGCATGCACTCAGGTCACCCCACAACAAGTACAAATATGACTTTGTCATTGTCCATGTTGGTGTGAATGACCTGAGACATACCTCCCTGGACTACATGAAAAGAGACATGGAGGAGCTGTCCGATCTTGTAGCCCAGACAGGTATGACCCTAGCCCTGAGAAGCATCCTGCCATCACCCAGAATGATACCACAGTACAAGGACAAAATGATTGACTTCAACAATTGGCTAAGCTTCTGGTGTCATTTTAAGGGGATCCAGTATCAGTCTGCCTGGGATGACACGATCGACAAACCATGATGCTTTGCCAGAGATGGCCTGCACCTGTCGCCCTTGGGATTCCAGATACTGGCTAAGGCTCTTGCCACCCCTATAGTGCCTTTTTTAGGCAAGGTCCAAATGACAAATTCACCACCATAACAGGTACAAGCAAGCAAAATCTGAGGGTAATGCTACTTAAAGCTAGAAGTCTAAACCTTAAAATGCTCTCACTCGAGGCACTGCTTAAAATAGAGAACATTGACATCTCTGCAGTGACAGAGACCTGGTTCAAGGCTCCACAGAGCACCTCTGCATTACCAGGCTATAATTCATACCACACCTTTCGGCCACGTAACCTGGACCGAAACACTAAAGGCGGGGGCATGTCCATATTCATTAAGGATATCCACACCTCCAGGCTAGTTGCTCAGCATAAGGCATCTGAGATTATCCAAGTGCAACTAACTCTGGGCAAGACTGCAATCCAAATTGTAGCTTGCTACAGATCCCCCACCATTCCCCAGGATTCCCACTCCTCATTTCTTGATACACTGGAAAATATTAGGGTACAATCTAACACCCTAATAATGGGTGATTTCAACTACCCCACCATTAACTGGGAAAACTACTCATGTACCAACTCTTGTGCTCAGCGTTTCCGCCTTGGATCAACTTATCCACACCCCCACCAGGGGCAGCAATATCCTAGACCTGGTCATTACCAACATGGACAACCGGTATTCCACACCAGAGGTCAATTCCTCATTAGTCAGATCTAACCAGAAGCTAACCACCCTAGACATCCACATCCCACCCCCACCCCCCCCCATTAGGGAAACCACCGTAAAATATTTCTCCAAAGCCAACTTTGCGCTTCTTAAGACAGAAGTGACAAACTTCACGACACTCATTGTGATGGACAAAAGAGGTATGACTGCTAAATCCTATACAAATGCACTTTATAAGCACTTACACGAGTGCATGGATCGTGCAATCCCTAACAGAACCAAGATGCTATCCTCCAAAAAAGGAAGCCAATCTGGTGGTCCCCTGCCATAAACAAACTCTACAACAGAAGAAAGAAACTGTTGCAAAAGAGAGTACAATCCCATGACTGGAGGAACTCCGTGGTCAGCCTCAGTAAGAAGCTGAGATCCCTCATAAAATCCTCCAAAGCTAGTTACGAAAACAAAATCACCACTGATTCTAAAGACAACCACAAAGCATTCTATAGCTATGTCAAGAATCTCAATGGCAACACTCAGATCTGCTCTGAGTTACAGCACAATGGCATTAAATATACAGACCCTCTCCTAGTTGAGCTAGCAAGTACGACCGGTACAAGGCAACATAAATCCAACAGCATACAAAAAGAAAGGCCAGCACCAGGGACTCAAAATAATCAGTTTATTTCACCTTAGTTCAGACCAGTTTCGGCAACATACCTTCCACAGTGATAGAACATTCATTTCCCATATTCCTTATATAGCATACATGTCAATCATTATGACATAACTTCCTTAACAAAATAAACACACCAAAATATGCATACAAAAATACAGTATATGTCTCATGACCTTGTATTAAAAATAATATATCTACATATACCCCTTTCTTTCTAGAATCTTTATCTTGAAAATTCATAATTTATCATTCAGCCCTGGATGGAATAATGCTCCCAATTTAAAAATCCATTTTCTCTCTTTGTTCGTTAAAACAGAATGCCAACCCTGTTTTGATTACCTATTGCCTCTGACCTGATCAATAATAATAAATTTGAAGTTAGCTGTTAAGTGAGTTTGACAGTGTTTATAAAGGGCATTTGTAAGTCTTTTGTGACGTATGTCACTAAGATGTTCTGCAATACGTTGTTTCAACTGTCTAGAGTTCTGCCCTACATTAAAGGCAGAACACGGACAGGTCACCAAATATACCACCCAATCTTGACTACAATTGCCAAAAAATTTTATATCAAACATCCGGCCAGTGTTCTTACTACCAAAAACTGTAGTCTTGAACATATACTTACAAAAGCTACAGTGACCACACGGGTAAGATCCAATAAGTCTGTCCCCTGTGATAGACAGCTGTTTATTCAAATAACCGGTTGATATCCTTTTATAGTGGGCAAAATAAGATGTTAATGTTTTGCCCCTCCTAAAAGAAAATAGGCAATTGTCGGGCAAACATGAACCCAATTCCTCATTGGCTTTTAATATGTTCCAATGTTTATTGATTTCATCCTTTAGTAAATTAACATTATTACCAAATGTTGTAACAAACCTTATGGATTCAGATCCTGCCCTTTCATCTTTATATTTCAACAAATCTGATCTGTCACAGTTGGTAGCCCAAAAACTGGCCCGGTGTACATCTGGTGTCCTATATCCCCTATTCAAAAATCTGGCCACAAGAACAAGAACAAATTCTTCTTACCCTTAAGAATTGTGATTTTGGTATGTTATTGATAGTGTGCCTAGGATGAAGACTGGTTGCATAAAGTAAATTATTATACTGTGGGTACTTTCTATAAACAGAACTACTCAGGGTATCCTCAGATAGGCGCAAAATCCTAACATCCAAAAAATTAATCTCTTTATTTTGATATGTGAGAGTAAATTCAATCCCCCATTGATTCTCATTTAGATATTCAAAAAACTCAATCAAGTATTCAACACCCTCTCTCCAGATCATCCAACAATTATCCAAGAAATGCCCCCAAATGTCTATTTCAGGAAGAAAAATGTTATGCATATCAGCATATATAATCTGATATTCTATAAACCCCATAAAGAGGTCCGCATATATGGGGGCAAACAAGGCCCCCATAGCTGCCCCTTGCTGTTGCCAATAACATTCTCCCCTGAAATAGAAAACATTCTTGGTCAAAACATGTTCCATCAGAACAATGAGGAGGATGATGAATCCAGGCGGGTAAAGATTAGTTTTATTCAACCAATAATCCAAAGCTTTTAACCCCGCCCAATGGGGGATACTGGTATAAAGAGATTTGACATCCAGTGTGCACATGAGCCAGTTGGGTTCCAACTGTGACTCAGAAATAATTTGTAAAAACTCTGTAGTATCCTTCAACCTCGTCCTAATGTAAGGTAATAATGGTTGTAGATATTGAGTCAGGAAGACTGAAATGGGTTCAGTTAAGGACCCCCTCCCTGAAACAATAGGCCTCCCAGGAGGCTGTTTTAGGTTCTTATCAATTTTGGGCAACAGGTAAAGGTATTGTGGGGCAGGATCCTTAGCCATAAGATGTTGATTGACCTGAATACTGATAATACCCTCCTCCATAGCCTGTTCCTAAAATAGATCAACTTCCTCTTTAAATTTTGGGGTGGGGTCTGTCAACATCCTTATATAATGAGTAGGATTGGACAATTGTCCCTTTCCTTCATTCCAGTAGTAACTGGCATCCATAATGATGACAGCCCCACCCTTATCTGCTGGGAGGATGGTAATATCAGTATTATTGTTTAAACCTCTGAGAGCCTGTTGCTCTCCCTTAGAAAGATTATGTCTGAAACCTTGAGATGTACTAAAATTGAAATGTAAATCCTTGAGAATAGCCTCTTGAAAAATGGCTACATGTCGATTCGTAGGCGGCATAAATGTGGATTTGTGAAAACAAAATTCAATAAATTTTGGGGTTTTTCAACATTTTCTCCTGTCCCAAAAAACAATTTTAAATTAAGTCTTCTGCAAAAGGCAATAACATCCAAAGCAAAGACATTTTCTTCTACAAAAAAGCTGGGTACAAATCCCAGTCCTTTACCGAGTAATTTTTGTTCATCCTCAGACAATACATAGCTAGAAATGTTATGTATGTTATAAAATTGTGTTTATGCTTCATCATTGATTGTAGTAAGTTTTCTAAGTCTTGCACCTGGTGTTTGCGTCCACCCCTGTGTGTTTTCCCCCTAAAGGGCTATCTTGGATTCTTACTTTTTTAGGGTCTGGAGAATCATTAACATAGACCCCCTCTGTATCGGTCAAATACGACTCTTCCCCCGAGGTACTAAGGCCCTGAGTAGACTTTTTCAAGATAGAATGTGGTCTTTTCTTTCTTGTATTCAATTTACTAAATGTATTGCTATTATTAAATCTAACCCCTCTCTGGAATTCAAAGGGTCTGCCCCTCTCATAGTCATCAATATATCTTTGAAATGTATGTAACTCTTTTTTCTTTAAGAATATTTTCAAAACTAAACAAGTCTTTGGACAATTTTCCCAAGCCTTCAAGAAAAGGTGGGCTCCCCTCATATTTTCTCATGCCCTCACATATTTCAGTAACATCCTTTATATTTTGTTCAATAATTCTTTGATAAAATGATATGAGGACTTCAACAAATGCCACAAAGGCCTTTTGTTGTGCCTTATTCCATCCTTCCATGAGCAAATCGTCTGGTTTCTCCATCAAGGGCTGGGTCCTTACCCTCAAACCATGTGGTGTGATACTTTTATGTTTATACGCCTTGAACAATTTCAAGTGCCATATATTAGTTCTCAAAGATTTCATCTCCTTGCTCAACTGATGGAAAGCTAAGTTGCAGCCGTCAACTGGATCAACTTTGTCCTGCAGGGCGTTATTTTTATCCAAACCAATTCCAAAAATCTTAATATCATCTCTGTCCGCACAGAGTCCTTGTAGTATATTTTGGAGATCCATGAGCATAAGCCACCAACTTATCCTAGCTTAAAGCTCTCACACCTAATAGAAGTAAAGCAGAAAATTGGGGAGGGGAGTCCCACACTAATAAGTTCAAGAGTTAAGGAAAAGTCCAATAAGGCACTAATAATGAAGATATAAAAACTACAGATGACTAATGAGTAGACCACCCCCAAAAATCCAAAAAGGGGAGCCACAATAATGTCTAGGGGTATGAATTACCTCTCAACCAAATCAACCAGCACTATTATATAAGGAGATTGATTAGGACCTAAAAATGTTTTCTTTATTTAACCAATGTTATGATGGTTTAGCCTAATAGATCCATATGTCCAATAAGTCTATATTGTGATCCATTAATAAGACAAAATATCCAACATAACCAATGAAAAAACTTTTTTTTTTTTAAATAATACCAATCCAAGGGTCCTTTAAATTTGTCCCCTTATTATACAAAATTGTTTTACTATTTCTGCTGATCTTATGACAGAAACACATATATAAAACAGTCAACAATATTCCTATAAAAGGTTATGTGTTAGTTTAACAAAGCAATCTAGGATATATGAATGATGGATCTATCACTTACTAACTAGAAAAAATGTCGGCACATAAATAAAGATATATTATAGTATTACTAACTTTGAAAGAAGAATTAGTATCCCTACTACACAACATACCCTTCTAATAAGGACATTAATATTAGTCACCATTGCACAAATTAAAGGTATGAAGACACTTCTTCAAACCATTCCCCTATTTGTGCAATTCAGAAGATGCTTGTTTTGTTCTATTTTACTTTTTTAAACCTTCTCCTAGGCATGTGTCACACAAAATTATATGTGCTAACTTTTCATAAAGAAAAAGATTCCCAGCATATGTCATGAAACAAAGAGATATAACATTTTATGATCTAATATCATCAGCATATTCTACTGTTCATTCATGTCAAAACACAAGGCTAATCTATACATATATATATATATATATATATATATATATATATATATATATATCCCCATTTCACATACTATTTTCGAACAGTCTAATGTCAAATGTAATAAGCTAGAAAAAGTTTTTATATACAAATATCCTAATAGAGCATCAATATTCAGGCTCATAATCCAATGTACTGAGCCTCACATAAGTCGGTCCTGTATTATATTATTTAGCATAAATTCGTATCCCATTTCTCAAGGACAATGTCCCCTTTAGAAGTTTCTATATAAGTGACTCATACCCCAAAAAGTAGCACATGTTCCGTTATTAATTCGTATACAAAAACAATAAAGCTGGTATGAATTATACAAAAACAAAATATACTCAGTTGGTACAAATATCTTAATGTACAAACCACTAGTTTCACTAAAAAAAGTGAAAAAAGTCCAATATTTTTTTCTGTATAATTCCATACAAACCAGTCTGTTCTGTAAAGTTCATGTATGTCCAAACCGAAAGACAATTCCGTAAAGTAGGTGTTTAGATAAACGAAACACACTGAAAAGTAATCACCATAGTCTCAAAAGAACAGGAGATCACTCATAGTGTCCAACAATGTTAATCCAAAATAAAATTGTACACAAAAAAATCTGTTCCCATAAACAGTGCACCATCAAAATTGAAGTAGAAAAAATAAATCCTTATTTGACATGCTCATTTACTTGAATGCAACAGCTTTAGGTTCATCTCAGTTAGAGAAGACTCATTTCCAGATCACAATTATCCACGTTTGCACAACCCCAAGAATCCTATAACACTATCGCTCCGAAGGTCAGGGACATATAAAAAAAGTAATTTCTTTCATATGTTAGATATACACAGGGTTTCAACGATATAGAAAGCAAAAAGTTCAAAAAGCAATTGTAACAGGCTTGACCATACGAACACCCGATAGACTTAGTGTATTTGAAAAAATACCGACCCTCCAGTCCACGCTCAGTATAATAAATTCACCAGAAAAGGGAAATAGATGTCGAATAATCCAAAACCATGCTCCATGTACCTAAATGTACCTCGGGGGAAGCAGCCATATTGACTCCTACCAAGGAGCAGAAACACACAGTCCCAATGTCAACAGCCAGCAAAAAACGTAGACACTCCCTCCTAGTTGAGCTAGCAAGTACGACCGGTGCAAGGCAACATAAATCCAACAGCATACAAAAAGAAAGTTTAGAAGTTTCTATATAAGTGACTCATACTCCAAAAAGGAGCACATGTTCCATTATTAACTCGTATATAAAAACAATGAAGCTGGTATGAATTATACAAAAACAAAATATATTCAGTTGGTACAAATATCTTGATGTATAAACCACTAGTTTCACTAAAAAAGTCCAATATTTTTTTCTATATAATTCCATACAAACCAGTCTGCATTATTTTTGTTAGTGTATGTCCAAACCAAAAGACAATTCCGTAAAGTTTGTGTATGTCCAAACCAAAAGACAATTCTGTAAAGTAGGTGTTTAGATAAACGAAAC